>NC_142928.1:47250346-47275346 GCF_046866305.1 Octopus bimaculoides
ATCTTAAATCAGGTTAAAGTGAGTTGATGGGTGAGTGTACATAGCTCTTTCTGTCTGTCTGTCTGTCTGTCTTTCTTTATGCATACATACATACATTCATAAATGAAATGCAAATACATACATATACACATACATATAAATGTATATATACATACACGCGCAAACACACACATATATACACGAAATGCATACGTTCAAACATACACATACGCACGCACATTAACTTTGCATTGCGCGACAAAAGAATAGTCTTCAAAACTTCAAGGGTACAACAGTTCGTGTTGAATTTCTATCACATTATGAATCAGGTTTTAAGCGTTTGATACGTCACATGTAGTAAATACAACATGACGTGAGAGATCAATTGTAAGATACTAATTTATACACTCTTACGTACGTTTCACTAATACATATTGCTTATGTAACGAAATTACATCTTGAGGATTTATTATTATTTTATGAGACGTAACTGTGACAGAATCAGCAATCATAGTAAGCAAATAAATTAGAGTTAATTGAATATACAAATTGGTTTCGGTCATCAATTATCATCTCCATCCATACAACCAATTCTATAAGAGACAAGATTTTGGTAATTTTCAAAATAGCAAATACAGTGTTCTGTAAGTGGGATTCTGTTGTGAGAATATATTTAGGAAACTAAAGACAAACAGGAACAGCAGTAATGATTGATTTCATTGGCCACAAAGGCACAAGTCACGGAGGAAAATATAAATGACGAAATACAAGACCCACACCTAGAATGTTTACATCAATTAAAAGGAAATCCTCTGCACACTTCGCTAACAGGTTCTTCTGTTGGCGCTTATATACTTGAGAACTGGCCTAAAAAAACTAATTCTACCCCCTGTAGCGCTACATTGCCAAAGACTTTTGGAAATTCTCTATAGACCCCGATCTGACTAAATGTTTTCCAGAAGAGACCGCTCGACGTTTAACTTCAGTCTTAAGCAATCTTCATTCCTGACATCAGCCCTTGCTTTACAGAAAACTAGAGTTGCTTTCCCTCCCTATCGACAGCAATGTTCAACTGGTAGATTGGGATCCTGGCAACAATGTCCATGCCAAACACTTAATCTCTTGACTCGTGATTATTGCTCGGTCAATGAAAAAAGCTGCGAAGAGATGAGTCATAGGAAATAGGAGGTCCCAAAATTAACCTTCCCTTTTCTCATTGCCCTCACCGTTGCACTTATCTAGTTATTTCCACAAGTGCATTGGAGCCTTAGGGACAATGCTAAATCTTATGCACCTTAAGCATCATGTGAAATGCCATGAAATCCCAAAGCCATCAGAACGACAAAAATTCTTATCATGGGTACTTCGTTCATTAAACAAAAAAAAAAACAAAAACAAAAGAAGAAAAATAAAAGATGAAAAGTGTCAATTTGAAAATACCGGATTATCTTAGTAGATTTTACAAGATTGAAATATTGCAAATTTAGCAGAATTCATTCCATACATTGTTGATCATAAATAACACCAATAGTCAAACGTTCAACCTCCTGTCATTTAAGGTCTCTGAATCCAACTCGGAGCAGCTCGTATAGAAAAAAAAAAAAAAACAGCAATGAAAGAAACGATAAAAAATACTTTAACCGGAGAGAAGCGCATGTGTTACTAGAAGTGCAAAATAAGAATTCCAATATGAAATGAAAATCTCAGGAGGAAATGTGTAGATTAAAAGAGTGAGATGTGCAATAACATTAAAATTTCATACATATATAGTAAGAATTACTAATAACTATTTAGATCTGCAAAATTACTACTATAGGGGACACTTTAAATTAGAAGACAACAGATTTTAATTTAAGGAAACCTGCTCAAAACCACAGATTACCCTTTACTATAAGATATAAATGAAAGATTCACTTCAAGATTCTAGCCGTTAGGACGATGACGACGATGACTACGACAAAAAAAGAAGAAGAAGAAGAAGAAGAAGAAAAAGAAGAAGAAAAAGAAGAAGAGGGAGGAGGAGGAGGAGGAGGAGGAGGAGGAGGAGGGGGAGGAAGTGGTTAGTGGTAGGAGCCGTTGTGGAGGATAGAAGATGAAGTAGATGGGGATAATGATAAAGCGGAAGAACGGTACAAGAAATAAGGCATATGCAAAACATATATGCTTGCCTGAATTCCTCCCTAAACCCAATGGAGGTGGTCGGATTTCCATCCGTTTTTATTCGATCAGATAAACAACATTCTTTGCAAGATTTCTTATCAGAATTGGTTATTTTTAGAAATGTATCGATTCTGTTGGCAACACAAAATCACACATGCATAAAACAATTTCATACCATGTCTCTCTGTAGAGCTTCCTTATTATTGCCGCTCTTTTCCAATCTTCACATACACGCAAGAAAGTCTCTCTCTCTCTCTCTCTCTCTCTCTCTCTCTCTCTCTCTCTCTCTCTCTCTATCTCAAACACACGAACAAGCAAATACATATGTCGCCTTCATATATAGATAATATACGCAGCATTCATATACATATATATGTATGTGTATATATATATATATATATATATATATATATATATATATATATATATATATATATATATATATATATATATATGTATGTATGTATATTTACACCTTCCCGTCTCGCTCTCACCCACTTGCTATATACTATGTATAAGTATATGTACATATGTATGTGTGTACGTGTGCGTGTGTTTATATATATATATATATGTGTGTGTGTGTGTGTATGTGTGTGTGTGTGTGTGTGTGTGTGTGTGTGTGTGTATCTGTTCATGCACGCATATAATCACAGACACACATGCATACGCATACAAAAATGAATATATTTAGAATTGTGTGTTGATATTTAAAAACATAAGAGAATGGTAATTTAAAGCAAAACAATACGTAAAGTAGAATGGATAGATTTATTATAAGGAAGATGACTAAAACTTGAATATACTCACTTTACTAGAAAACATCTTGCACAAAAGGAAAGAAACCCCTTTATGCCATCCCCACAACGTTCTAACTGAAAAACTTCAAGAGCTTTACTATTTGGCCTAACATCAAACTGAAACACGTTTAATAATCTACTTGTCTGATATCCTTTTTTGTTTTCTTCTCCCAATTTCCCATCATCATATCGTACTTTGCAACCCACATGACATCATCCTTTATATGGATCAATCTTATGTAATATAAAGGAAGCGTGCATTTGTATGACACCAAATATATTGCATGAGAAACATTAATACAATTGTTTCATGAATTCAGCATTCCTCACAGTTAAGATAAAAGAAAACGGCTACATGTCAGACTTTTAGTGAACAAATGTTGATCTAATCTACTGTAAAGCTTCAAAGAATGAAACTGTGTAACTCTGTAGTAAGTAGAATATGTTATCCCTGTCAGAGCGACCAAAGTGTGCGGATATTAAGTTAAACCTTCAGTCAAAACCCCGGAAGCTAATAGACAAATAACAGAAAGTATTTGGGTTAATAATACTATAAATATATTATAAATGACGAGAGAGAGAGGTCTTGTTTCCGAGCCGGATGTCATGAAAATGCTCCGTGAATTGATCAGCTAAACGGCAACCGTTTTGGCTCTTGTGCAAGACCTCACAGAATGAACGTTTTAATTATAAGATGACTCGCTACACGTGCAGGTGAAAGAATAAAATTTATGGAAGGTACATTGATATGCCTCTCTGAGACAGAACGTGTTAGTATAATGGACAGGTGTGATAACGGGGCCGGGGCAAAGTGATGGCTTCAGGAGAGGCAGGAGGGAAGAAGGCGTGAGAACGATACCCATTAAATCGCGTGTTACGGACACAGCTGAATTAAAAGAAGATTTGATAAAAAAAAAAAAAAATGTAGGTGGTTGCGGGCAGATCATTGTAGTGATTGGAACGGGACAGCTGCGGATAGCGTAAATACTAATTCAGTGACTTACATATGAGTACAAAAATATATAAGTTAGATAACAAGAAATATGTAAGACCATGAAACCCCAGATAAAATGTCTTATTGAGACAGATTCACTAAACACATAGCTAAAACTATTTTATTCTCAAGAAATTATTTTGTACATTTAATGTGATTGCTATATGTTGATATGGAGATAATATAGCTTCTATTTAAGAAAAGAGAAGGGAGCCTATGCTAAGAGGAAGATTATTGAGATATGGTACAGTAATAAAATCTATGATACTACTCGCCCCGAATAAACGTATATTTGTATATATATTCCTGTATGCGTATTAATAATTACGTGTATTTTTATATGTGCATGTCAATATATACACTTACCTACATTTGCATATTTCTGGGAGGGACTTCTGACTCTCAAACCATATTACATTATTTATATATACCATTCTCAATTTAATCAATTTATGTACTTAATGCTTTCCGAAATTGACTTGCATTTCATTTACATGGTTCCGAAGAAGCTATCAGCTGTTACACAAGCACTGAGTTGTGAGTGTTTTACTTCTTATAGCAAAACAGCTCTAAGCTGTTGAAGTTAGTTACGTCATTCCTATTTCTTTGCCCTTCCTTAATACATACATTTACACACACACACGCACGCGTGCACGCACGCATATGTACTTCTATATATATATATATATATATATATATTTATATATCTATTGCATATTTCGTAGTATAGTATATATTTATATGTTTAATGCATACACAGATAGATAAATACACATACACACTTGCATGCATATGAGTGTCTATGTGTGTGTGTGTGTGTGTGTGTGTGTATGTGTGTGTCAATGTAAGTATATATATATATATTATTATTTTATATTTTACTTGTTTCAGTCATTATACTGCAGATATGCTGGGGAACCACTACCAAGGGTTTAGTCGATAAACTCGACGTCAATAATTATTTTAAAGTCTGGCACATACGGTAGCAGTCTTCCTTCTGCTGAATAACAGGGACGTAAATACAGCAACGCCGGTTAACAAGCGGTGGTGGGAGACAAACACAAACACGCGAGTGCACACTCACACACACACACACACACGCACCCACACACACACACACACGCCGAGTTTAATTTTAGTTTACATGTAGCAAATCCACTGAGAAGGGTAAATTGGCCCGAGGCTATATTAGAAGACGTTTGCTCAAGGTGCGACACAGTAAGTCTGAAACTAGAACCATGTGGTTAGGAAGTGAGCTTCATACTCTACATAAACTTATATATATATATATATATATATATATATATATATATATATATATATATATATATATATATAAGCACTTTCTCAAAGTATATTTCTGAATACAGAATCGCACACCCATAAATTACGGACACTTAATAACGTGTTTCTACGTGCTTGCTATCTATACACACATAATTTCCATTACCGTAACAATAATGCAACTTCTTAAATTCAAATAACACCTTAATTCTGTCTCTCTCTCACTGTCTGCCTAGTCATCTGATTCTCCCGCTTTCTTCACACACAGAAACACGCACACACACATACAGACACACACACAGATACACATACACACTCATACACACGGAAACACAATTTCACATACATGCACACACTTATACATAAATGTGCATGTGTGTATATATGGGTATATATATATGTGTGTGTATATGAATATGTATATATATATATATATATATAAATATTTATATATATATATGTATATATGTAAATATATATATATATATATATATATATATATATATATAAATATATATATATATATATATATATATATATATATATATATATATATATATATATATATATATATATATATATATATATATATATATATATAATATATAATATATATGAATATAAATATATATAATTGTATATATCGATATATATATATATATATATATATATATATATATATATATTTATTTATTTATTTATGGGTTTCAGCCAAGTGGCTGTGGTCATGCTGGAGCACCACCGTGATTTTCTGTCTTTATGTTTTGCTCTCTTCACGTTCCTTGCATGGCTCTTCTCCTGCATCTGATATAGTCCAATCAAGAGTTTTGATGGCACATCTGGTGTATAAGAGAATTTGACATCGCTGCACTAAACTGTGTCTCATTTCGAGCCATTAGTTCGTCTGGTATCGTGGAGAGGAAAGCGTCGTGTTTTGTCTTGAAGTCCTCCACATCCGTGTCTTGCAGGTCTCTCAAATGTTTTGGCAGGGCATTGAAGAGCTGAGGTCCTCTGAAACCGAGGCTGCTGCAGTATCTTGTTCTTATGTGAGATGCAGTGGACGGCACCTTTGGCACCATGCAGTGGCGACCCGTGCGGGCATTCCTGTAGTACTTGATGCCAACGTTCGGCACCAGTCCTTCCAGTATTTTCCATATGTATATTATTACATATCTCTCCCGCCAGCGTTCCAGGGAGTAGAGACCTAGTGCCTGCAGTCGCTCCCTGTAGTTCATCTGCTTGACTGTGGCGATCTTTTTTGTATAGTGCCTCTGAATTGCCTCGAGTTCTGCTGTCCGTTTGACACTGTGCGGTGACCATAACTGAGAGCAATACTCTAGGCGGCTCAGGACAAATGTCTTCCATAGAGTCAACATGACTTTTTGATCCCTTGTACGGAATGTCCTCAGTATCCACCCCGCCAGCTGTCTGCACTTTGCTGTCAATTTGACAATGTGCATGTGAAATGATGCATCACTACACGTGTTGATGCCCAGGTCTCTCACGGCTTGTGATTCTGGGATTGCAGTACCTCCAGGTCCTGTGTATGCAAGTTGGGAGGCACTTGTGGCCTTGCAGCGCAGTACTTGAACTTTTTCCGCATTGAACTGCATATTGTCTTGCTCTGCCCTCTCATATATTGCATTTAGGTCATTCTGTAGGCTTACAATATCATCAGGATTCTTTATTGCCTGAGATAGTTTTGTGTCATCAGCGTAGCTAGTGACAGCGGCTCTCCGAGTGACCGTGGGCATGTCTAGAAGGGCCACTATGAACAGTAGTGGCCCCAGGACAGTTTCTTGCGGAACACCGTTCAATATTTGTGTTTCCCTAGATAGTTCTCCATTGGCTGCAACTGTCTGACTTCTACCATTCAGGAAGTCATGCAGCCATTCTCGTAATTTACCAGTTATGCCAAGGTTTCGCAGCTTGTGACATATGAAGCCATGATCAACTTTGTCAAAGGCTTTTGCAAAGTCGAGATATATCACATCAACATTTGAATGGTCAAGTAGCTGCTTCAGGACCCAGTCATAATGCTGCAGGAGCTGCGTGAGGCAGCTTCTACCTGGACGGAAACCATGCTGGGTCTCATTCAGCAAGTCATTTTCTTCTAGGAACGCAATCAATCTCTTTCTGACAATTCGTTCCATGACTTTGCTAATATGTGAAGTCAGAGAGATGGGCCTGTAGTTCCCAGCCTCTGCTCTGCTTCCGCCTTTATGGATAGGACATATGGTGCCTTCTTTCAGCTTTTTGTGAAGTTTACCATTTGCAAGGAAACTCTGGAAGAGTATCCGGAGTGGTCCGGCTAATTCTTGTTTACACGACTTTAAGAGGACAGCCGGGAAACCATCGGGGCCAGTTGCCGAATTTAAGCTCATTTCAGTTATGGCAGCTATCACATCTTCCTCTTCAATGTCGATGTAGGTAATGGATGCAGTCCCCTTCTGCTGAGTGCTATTGTCAAAGAAAGCAGCTGGGTTCTTTATCTGCATGTGACTCAGAGGAGAAATGAAGACACTCTTGAATTGTGCACTGAGCACTTCACTTATCCATGTGGGATCCGCAGTCAGTGAGCCATTAGGCAGGAACAGGGGTCCTATCTTATACTGCACCGTAGCAGTCTCTTTTGCAAATCTATAGAAAGCCTTGGGGTTTGTTTTTATGCTTTCTACTGCTCTCTTCTCCTTCTCTGCTCTCTCCTTTTCATGGGAGAGTTTAATCTTGTTTTCTGTTTCTAACAGTGTTAGTTTTAATTTAGCCCTTTTCCTATCCCCCAGTTCTCTATTTAACTTGTTTGAGACCTTTGTTATGTGTCTCATAAGGATTTTCCTGTTTCTAGGAATTCTATTGGCATGTTTGCTGGTCTTCCTATATGGTACGTATTTGGTGCATATGTCTTGTATAGTTGACATAAAATGACTTAGTTTGAGGTCATTGTCTTGTATAGAAAGGCTGTCATGCCAGTTTTGATTTCGAACCTCTCTGCGAATTGACTTCCGGTCCACCCTGTGGAAATTCAGGTTGGATGTTGCTTGAGTCCTCCTGGTGGGGTGGGTGTCAGTGGGTTGCCTAGGACCACCCTACATAGTTAATTCTATAATGTTATGATCTGAGAGAGATGTGGGCGTTATTTTCACATTATGGATTAGGCTCACATTGTTTGTGAAGCAGAGATCCAAAATATTGCTTCCTCTGGTTGGTTGGAGTATCACTTGTTCCATGAACAGCATGAGGGATAGTTCTAACAAAGACTTTGCCTGGCTTTGTTCATGCAGTGACATCCCAGAGAGGATGTGACCTTCAGGCCATTTAACATTTGGGAGGTTAAAGTCGCCTAGGAAAAGTATATTGATGTGTTGGTCCAGATTTGTCAAGACCTCTTCTATGCGTCTGAGGCTGTCCTCAAATTTACCCTCCTGCTTTGCGGTATTTGGTGGACGGTATGTTGAGCATACAACTACATCAATCTGTTTTATGTGTACTATTAAAGTATCACAGATAGAGTTTGAGTGTGATAGGAGTAGTAGGGGTGTGATATCTTCTCGGATGTACATTGCAACTCCCCCATGACTTCTATCCCTCCTGTCTGTTCGAAGTACGGCATACTCTGGTATGTTTATCTCCGCATCTGCTATATTAGGTGTTAGATGCGTTTCAGTAAGCACCATGCATTTTGCTTGATTGCATGTAACTAGGTCTTTCAAGTATAGAAACTTGTCTTTGCCGCCTGTTCGTAATAGGCCCCGGATATTCAGTAGGAATATGGGTGTGATATCTGTGCAGGTGTTCCTGGTGTTAGCGGTGGCCATCCCTGATCCATCATCTGTGGTGGTCTTGGATAATGGTTCATGTGGTGTTGACTCTGTACCCTCTGCATCCACGTTAACTGATGTACCATTTTCTGGGCCATGCTTAAAAAAGCTTGCTGCTCAGCTACTGCAGTTCGTACAGCCTCTGCATATAGCCTTTTTTGGGGAGCAGAAGGAATATACGGACTTCTCTCTTTGTGAGTCCTGTTGGTATTCGGTGGATTATGTGTATGTAGGGTTAAGCTTTCTGGTCTCCCTTTTCTGCGCTCTCACTTATTTTGTTTTAAGTGGTTATCTACCTTGTTTAGCTAGTGGTGTTTGGGGTGGGAAAATTTGCAGTTTCGCCCCTTTTCCCCGTGCCAGCAGGTAGCATTTAGGTAGAATTTACAGATCTGTTTCTTTTTCTCTGTATATATATATATATATATATATATATATATATATATATATATCCATGTGTGTATGTATGTAGGTGTGTGAGCGTGTGTACATACATACATATAGCATGTAATTAACCTCCATCGAAATAGAATTTTTTTTATAGGTATTCGTACCCTAAAATCACCGTTATGCATCTATATAGTGGCACTTTCATAATTAATTTGTAGATCAAAATTACCTTTCTGTCAGTGTTATCGCGACTCAAGATCACTTTGTTTAGATTGATGCTGTCGTCTTTCTCTTAGTTAATTCTACATCACCAAATTTGCTGATTGGATGCAGTTATGAAATACACGATCTTAAACGTACACACATATACGCACAAAGTGTCAGACATAGATATATATAACAATCTATCTATCTATCTATCTATCTATCTATCTATCTATCTATCTATCTATCTATCTATCTATCTATATTTCTATCTATCTATCTATCTATCTATCTATCTATCTATCTATCTATCTATCTATCTATCTATCTATCTTTTTACCTACGTATCTGTGTCTTTGGTTTTACCTACCTGTCTGTGTCTGTCTATTTGTCTGCTTGTGTATCTATCTATCTATCTATCTATCTATCTATCTATCTATCTATCTATCTATCTATCTATCTATCTATCTATCTTTTTACCTACGTATCTGTGTCTTTGGTTTTACCTACCTGTCTGTGTCTGTCTATTTGTCTGCTTGTCTATCTATCTATCTATCTATCTATCTATCTATCTATCTATTTACATATATCGGTATATGTGTGTGTATGTAGGTTCACACGCACACATATATACATAGAAATTTGCATGCATACATATCCTAGCACATATCCAAGTATTGTATTGCCTTCCTTTGAGGTTCACAAAATTGATGTTTTCTTGATTAATATTCAGGTTTTACCAAGGTGTATTCCTCTATGTTATTGGTTTATTTGTTCTTTACTCTTAGTAATCTTGTGATTTATCTTTCAATCACACACTCACTCCTTCACTCACTGGCTTTCAGTCTCCCTTCCTTACTATATAACTTTTCCTAAACCTGATGCATTTGTCAGTTCAGCTCATAGGTTTTTTTTTTTCTTTTTTGTTATATTTGTTTCCACCCTTTTCTCATATGTAGTATATCCATTTGATATTCCTGTTCGGCACATATCCTTTCTTCCACTTCATATTACCTGCATCCTTGTCATCGTATGAATTATGAAGTTAGTTTTATCTGAATAGCTTAATGCAAACCGTGTTGATTAGATATTGCACTTTCTTGTCATGTGTCTGCAGCTGTTAGGCACAGATCTAACTGTTATTTGAGTTCGTTTGTTGAAGTGTTGTAAAAGTATCATATTAGAGGGATTGATTTTAAGCTGATTACATAGGGGAGAAGTCTCTGAGATAATTATATACCGTACACACACACTCACACAAATACACACTCAAACATACACACACACACACAGACACTCACATGTACCGCATGCAACTATTTGAGCGTGTATATATATGTACATATATTAATGTTTCTATATATACTTACGTATGTATATCTATATATGTATACGTATATAAATATAATCATACTCACAACAATATACATATAATATTTTGTTCTTGATTCGTTCAAAGCACTGTGCTCTGATCATTAGGACAACTGCCCAAAACAGATGAAACTTGTTGCTGTCTCATTCTTATATGCTTTAGGATTTTTGTTAATTTTGCTTTTATTCTGGGTCATAATGTTCTATGGTGAATATATTATTTCAAATTTTGTAGTGAGTTACTGTTAATCACATCTAACTACACTTTTTGTATGTGGCCATTAATGTATACTTCATTGTTATTATCTCTCTCATAGGTTCTTCCCCCCCCCCTTTTTTTTTTGCCTGGCGGATTGTCATTGTATGTTTTTGAAGCATTTTCACAATATTTATCAATTATCTACTTTGAATTTTGATACACACTAAATTAACATCTTTCGCTGTACAGTAAATACGAGACTAAATAATATGTGTAAAAAGAACGCCGGAGTTTCAACATTTGCCTATATTTCTTCTCATCTTAGTTTCCAGAGTTTCAAATATTACTAATGCACCACAGTTGAAGAGACAAATGTTTAAAATTTGTTAATTTGTTATTTAATCTTCAATTGATTTCTATGTGGTGCATAACATTAGATTTCCACCAATAATCCCTGAATTAGTAAGACATTAATGTTTTAATGTAATCATGGTAAAACGTGTTTGTTCGCTGTGCTTTGGTCTGTGACTTTTCCAGCTGTTTTAGTTTATTTGCTTTTTAAATACTGGTATTCGTTCCTACATCGATCTGTTGATAATAATGTTCTAGTGGTGGATTACATATCAATATTTTATCTTTTGCAACTCTTATTGAATAGAAACTCTTCGAAACGTATTCTATGCTTTATTTTCTTTTGGGACACATACCTTTAAATCTTGGATTTTAATATTTTGCATTTCAACTTATCTGTAGCTAATGTTATATTAATAATTTACCTAAGTTATTACTGTATGCATTATGCTGTCACTATCCAATCCATGCAGATATTAAAGCTCAAATTCTCTTATCCAAAATATCAAAATTGAAAATCTCCAAATTCCGAAAGTATTTTTACGTGAAAGAATAAGAATGAAAAAATTTCCAAAAATTCTCGGTATTTTACTTCGAAATATATTTGAAGCAATTATCTTTATCTAATCAGCTGCATTAAAAAAATCTTCAAATAGAGGGATACATGTCTTTTATGTGAATTTAAATACATCTGTAACTCTTTCTTGTAAATGCTTCGGAATCATTTCGACAGTCTGATAGTATTACGTAACGTTTTCACTCTTAAAATGTTTCTTATAAATTTGTTATTTCACTATGTAATGACCCTTCAGTTGTTGTAAATTATACGTATTATCGTAGCAGTGGTTGATCATCACGTGTGCTAAATTGACGCAAACAGTTAGCAGATTGTTCGACGAAGCTATCTTAATTTTTGCAAGTCAATATTAAACAGCGGAAAATGGATTTATTTTCTTTATTACTTTCGATTTATTAAAAATTTGTTCTAACATATTTTTATTTTGATCTTTATAAATATTGCTTTTAAATTTTGGATCAATGTCAATAATTTCGGGGGAGGGTTAGCCGGTTAAAGTCGACTCTGGCTGCTTTCGAACTCCTAACATAAAATCGGGAAAAATGTTGCCAAGCATCTTGTCTGGTGTGGTAAGAATTCTGTTAGCTCACCTCTTTAAGAATGAAAGGTAAAGTCGACCTGGAAGTTAATTTGAACTCAGAAGCAGGAGAAGTTCCACGAAGCATTTTGTCCGGCGTGCTGTCGATCCTATCTCATAAATATTAGTTTCAAATGTTGGTACAAGGTGAGCAAGTTCGAAGGATGGAGTAAGTCGATTACATGGTCTCCAGTGCTAAAGTGGTACTTATATCATCGACCCCGAAAGGATGAAAGGCAGAGGTGTCGTCGGTGGAATTTGAACACAGAATGTAAAAGCGGACGAAATGTCGTTAAGCATTTTACCCGGCGTGCTAACGGTTCTGCCAGCCCACCGCTTTCGATCTTATAAATAGAAACATGTTATTTCTTCACAAAAGTCTTTACAGTGTATCCGGAAAGATATGTTATTTTATTATATACGAGGCGATAGTGTTGTAAAGGTGAATCATCCGGATTTATTTTGGTGAAAAGCGAAACATTTCATAGTAACACTGTGACAAATGCGAAAGTGAACTTGAAACAAATTTATATAGCACTACCTTTATAGAATCTGAATAAGAGTTTATCAGTAATTATATGGGATAACATCGGAATGGCTATGTATTTACACATCGCTCCAATTGCGAAGTTGACTCATTTAATAATTACAAATTTACCACCATTCCGAAATTTAAATATTCTAATTTCGTAACAGTTTATGTTCCAAGCATTTCGGATAAGAGATTTGCTTCGGCATTGATATTCCGCCACATTCTAGTTTAGTTTACAATCACATACAAAAGGTTATGGTGTTAACTTAATGGCTATTATTCTATATTTCACGAAATGAATTATATACATACATTTCCTCTTTCTGTATCTTTATCAAAACATTTCAGACATATTATCATGATTTATTTTTTGAAGAAAGTTACAAAATTGTACTAATTTTCTAGAAAACTAATATTTTTCAGATTAAGAATAACAAATCACCAACTCCATTCGAAGTTTTGTGCGCATATTAATATAATTTACTTTGTTGCCTCAATACATTTTTCTTATTTCTGCGGGAGAGGAAAAAAATGAAAAAAATGATGCAGTTAGAAAATTTATTATTGACATATGTATAATCTTATTTCTTCTGGAATTATATCGTGAATCAAGAACGAAATAATACACCTACGTAAACAAACATTGTAAAAAATACAGTAGATGTGTAGAAGAAAAAGTATTTGTGTCAGCAGGTTGTTTTCTAACATCTACTATATAGTTTTATTCACCAGAAATAAATCACCTGTAGTTTCATCGAAGTTGATAGGTAAATAATTTCAAGCATTAGTTGGAAACAACTTGATGGATTTGTGTACAACTTATATTGGTGTTGTTATTGATCTTCTGATTCATGGCTGAGAGAATTGTTTTAGTAATTTATTGTCTTTATGAGCAAATAATTTTTTCCCATTATTGGCTCGTCGACGTGGTAGCTTCAGTCTCGAACTGGCAAAATCCTTAGAGTTATCGGTTAAAGAAATAATAACTTGCAGTATTTCTTCCGGCTTTTTACGTTTAAAGTTCAAACCACCTTTCATCTTTCAGAGAGGAATAAAGTATAGTACCAGTCAAGTGCAGTATCAACGTAATCGACTGCCCTCCAGCACAATGTAGGCCTTGTGTAAAATTTAATATAATTATTATCATTACATTTAAAAATCAGCAACTCTAGTATCTACTCCACTGGATGCAGACACAGCTCATTCAGAAAAGACAAAAATGAGAATATTCTTGACGGGTATAATTCGAGGTCGTTGAGTGATGGTTGATAATGTCGGAAGCTTTTGATTAATTCAAACTAAACAAAATTCAGTTGGACTTGAGGCATTTTTAAAATCTAATCTCTATAATGAATCTCATGTACTTTGTAGTCGTAGTATCATCGTGAAACACCATCTTCATAGATTTGCGTTCAAAATTTTGACATTGTTTTCAGCAAAATTATCGCTCGAAAATTATGAGTAAAGCTCTCTGTGATCGTATCTCTTTTCAGCAGCGTCTGCTGCCACCCTGGTCCACAAAAATGAAGATTTTGTCGTTCTGTTGCCAGTTGTAGTTAGCGACACAGGATAAGCTTAACAGATACACGTTCAAGTCACATGGCAAACCCTCGAAACCGGAAGAATCCCTAGTCGTTACACAGTGCCGCACACAGCAAACTATATCTAATTTGTTATTAACAGCTTTATGCAGTGTTGCGTATCTTCCACCGAGAGTCGAGGAAAGACTATGAAACAAGTGCTAAAGTTCATTACTGTTCCTGTCCATTACTCAGCATTTGCCGCTGAGAAAAGTGTAACTAGAAGGCCGCACAGAGTTGGCGTCTTCGTTATCTGAACTCTTGTGACGATGTATCTTTCTTTATGTTTTTGAGCGTAAGAAAATCCAAGACGATCAGTTTCCAGTGTTCCTTCAGATTTTCTAAGCCCTGTAAAAGCACTTAGAAGGGTGGGCGTTCGTGATACCCTTATAGCCAGGCACTTTTCAGCAACCCCCATCGTATATATATTCTGAATACTCACAGTGCAGTTATTTTAAAGGGAGACATATTTCATTAACACTTGTTGAGAAGCATGGAACTAAAGAAAGAGATAGCGGTAAAATTAGTTTTTGATATTTTAATTTAAGAAATATCTAAGCATGTATTTTAATGCAGAGAAAACTGAGTTCATATAATTAAATTAACTTGGTTGTGTGTATTTTGTTACATGTTAACAATCTTGCTGTTTAAAACATTTGGTATTGAGTGGGTTTAATGTATTATTGTATCAAATAAGCTAACCTGTAGAAGAGTTATTAACCAAAGATGAAAATAAAAGAAACGCAGTCACATTATTTCGAGAATGAGTTGAAATTGTTAGAAATATTTCCCAAATCTCATCTGTTTTTCATAAGTAAATAAAAGTCCTTGATTCAGATCTGTATTTGATTAGTTTGTGCTAAAGTTGTTCACACAAGAAGCATTGCTTTCAGCCACACCCTTTTGTTTTAGTCAAGAATTGAATAGAATCTCTTTATGCTTTGGCAATTCAAAAGAAACATTGAAAAGGGCCATTAATAAAGTTTCCGCTAACAGAGAAATGTAGTTGCCAAATCGTATCAACGATGTTCTAATAAAACTATTATCAGAAACGGAATCGAATTCCATCTCCCATTCATATTGTTTCTCAAATCATGTTAATCCCCAGAAACGATTTTACTTCATTAAATTCGTCCGTTGCTTGTTCACTACGTATTGTTTAACCATTAGCGTGATTTGTGACATGGATGGACTATTGTACTCTCACACGAAACTCACCCCCACCCCATACAAATGGAAATGTAATTCAGGAAAAGCTAATACCATTTAGAATGGAAAACATATTGTTCCAGATTGATAAGTCATGTTTGTTAATTGTTTATTGGACAGACAGCGTAAACTAGGACCCGTATTAAACTATGGAGGAATTTTTAATGCAAAGCATGCTCTTATTACGATTTTCATTGTATGTACTTTCAAGAAAATCATCTCTTTCTTTTCTTTCGTTGTTATATAGTCACAAATTTAAGACAGTCCATTAACAATTTCAGTATTCTTAATAAACAAGTGGGTATAGTGCCTGTTGTAATAAAATAATTACCCGTCAAGTATTGGGTTCGATTGTATCGATTAACACTCTTCTTAAAATTTCTGGCTATGTACCGAAATTAGAAACCATTATTATTATTATTATTATTATTATTATTATTATTAGTATTATTATTATTATTCAGTAGTGTTATTTTTATAGAGTGCTTTCACTTCACTACCGAGCGCAGCTCAGTGTGCCTTGGGTACGTGCTGTGATGCTCTTATGGTTACTGCATTGAAAGTGTTTTGCGTAGGATGTGTGCAGTACCCAGTAGTGCAATTTCCTGTATGTTATGTATATTTGTAAGTCTTGGTGATTTTTTATGTATTTGTATGAATATTTTTTTATTACACCTAAGGCGCCTACTATGATAGGAATTGTTTCTGTTATTAGATTCCACATTCGAGTTACCTCTATTTCCAGGTTTTTGTATTTTGAAAGTTTTTCCATTTCTTTTAGGGAAACGTTGTCATCTACTTGTATTGATACATCAATTAGAAAGCATTTTTCTTCTTCATGATCTCTGACAACTATTGCGCGAGTGATGGAGATGATATACAGTTAAAATACTTTATTTCATTTGGAAAATAGAAATAAATTTTAATAAGTATTACTTGGATATAGTCCAACAGTTTGTCATTTCTTTTAGGTTCCATTTGTTGTGTTTATTCCCGATCATTTTGGATAGAATTCGGAGCAGTGTTTTATCGATCTCACATGATAAACTGCCCGGTCTTCTTCTTCTTCTTCTTCTTCTTCTTCTTCTTCTTCTTCTTCTTCTTCTTCTTCTTCTTCTTCTTCTTCTTCTTCTTCTTCTTCTTCTTCTTCTTCTTCTTCTTCTTCTTCTTCTTCTTCTTTTATCATTATTATTATTATTATTATTATTATTATTATTATTAGTATTATTATTATTATTATTATTATTATCTCCGCTTTAGCGAAAGCAGAGGTATTTTTTTTCGCTTTTAATGTCCCCTTTCTTTTTACGGTCTAACACAGGTATTTCCTTCGAGAGCATGTCTATCCCTGGCTGGATTCTTCTTTTTCACCATGGATCTTTTCTTTTGTCACTCCCACCATGTTTCTTTTTCTTGACATCAGCAACTACATTTTCTGCTACAAAAATACTTGCTCCCTTGATCAAATTATTTGTTTCTGTGATGTTGTTTGTTCTGATGTATTTCAGAATTTCATTGACATTTTTCGTTTCTTGGTTCAATTTCCATCGATCAACCTTTTTATGGTTGCAAATAATGTCGCTATCGTTCTCTTGTAGTCTTGTCTTTCTTCTGTCGTAGATCCACTCCAACTGACTTCATAGTAGTTCTCATGCCGTCTTTAAACCTTTTTTTATGTATACGCCGATAGCGTTTCCCCCTCTTCAAGCGCACCATAAAACAATTGTTTCGGCAGGCGTTCAGCCACCATTCAAACAATAAGGCCACACCATCTCATTTGACTCCTCAAAATCATAGCTTTATTTGGGGTGATGCTTTACAGATGCATGGACATCTCTGTTAGGAGTAAAATAATTCCATTTAATGTTTAAAGTGCAATGATTGCAATTTTTGGTGGAATTCTTCAAGAAATTTATAATGCCTTTCACAACAAGTTAATGTTTCACAAGCATACGACATGGATTGTACGGCATATGATTTATAACGCGCCAGGTTTGTATTCTTATTTGTATGTTTACGTCCCAGTAACTTAAAATAAGTAATAGGCTGCCAAGGAATAAATCATCGGGTCGATTTCTTCGACTGAAGTGGGTACTCTAGCATATGTGCTGTCACATGAACGATACAAGTATAACAATAAAAAAAAACTATTCCATTTTTATCCCGAGCAATGCCGGTTATCTCTGCTAGTATGTATATATATATATATATATATATATACATGCATGTGTGTGTGTCTGTGTTTGAACCTCCACCCATCGCTTGACAACCGATGTCGCTGTGTTTACGGCCCCTTAACTTAGCCGTTTCGCAAAATACTCCGATAGAATAAGTTCTAGGATTACAATGAATAAATCATGGGGTCAATTTCTTCGACTAAAGCTGATGCTCTAGCATATTACCTGTTACATGGCCGAAACAACTACAACAATAAAAAACTATACCATTTTAATCTCGAACTACATCGGTTATCTCTGCTAGTATATGTGTGTGTATGTGTGTGTGTGTGTATTTGTGAGTGGAACGCGAAATTATATGCAGAAAAGTGCGTTATTATATGGAATGCAATGTCCTTCCTGTTTAGCATTTGCTAAATGACCAACAAATTAACATTACAATAGATACAATAGTTACAATATGAAATTGGTTTGACATCCTCTGCACGACGTAAGTTGCGTCTCACTATTGACCTTTTCAACCAAACAATAATATATAATTAGCTTAGATATCCGTTGTATTTTTTTGCTCAGCAATCTATATAGCCAGCGTGCATGTCCGTGAGTATGGCAGTTTTACTTAACAGTATCCATGATATGATAATTTAAATGAAGTCTCTTTACATTTGATTTGCCTCACTATTGAATTTACATTAAATTTGACGTATGATTAATGCTGCTGTACAAGGCGAAATATAGCAAATATTCACTGGTGTACTACCGGCATGCATTAGACATTGTTTTAAACAAATATATTCTTAATGGCATCCTAGAATAGTAATGCACACGTACGCAGGCTCTATCTTCCTCCCCCTCTCTCTCTTTCTCTCTCTCTCTCACACACACACACACACACACACACATATCTATGTATGTATAAATGTTTTAAAATCGTTCATGTACGATGAAATTTCTCCGGCTTCGTTTTAATTTCCACGGTATTAGATGAAGGCGCATGGCTCAGTGGTTAGTGCGTTGAGCTTACGATCGTGAGGTTGTGAGCTCGAATCCCGGACCGGACTGCGTGTTGTGTTCTTGAGCAAGACACTTTATTTCACGTTGCCCCAGTTCACTCGGCTGTAGAAATGAGTTGCGACGTCACAGGTGCCAAGATGCATTAGCCTTTACTTTTCCCTTGGATAACACTGATGGCGTGGAGAGAGGAGGCCGGTATGCATGGGCGACTGCTGGTCTTCCATAAAAAAGACCTTCCCCGGACTTGTGCCTGGAAGGGTAACTTTCTAGGTGCAATCCCATGGTCAGTCATGACCAAAGGGGGTCTCAGCATTATATGCCACTAACGTTGGCGGCATACATGATGCTTCCCTTGTCCCTCCTCATACTATAGTCAACAAGAATTTCAATGATGTAAGTCCTTCACCTAGTTTACATTTATAATTAAAATAATAATTATACCTCATTACGTCATCTATTCAATTTCATTTATTTCATTAAATCAAATTCCATTGCAAATATACATGCGTTAACTTTTACTGTAAGCTTTCATATAATTCCTGTTCATACAATTTCCATGACTATTCCTCAAAGCTTTGATTTAGCATAAAAAACAACTATTTTCTTTTCATTTTCAACTCGTTTAATCATGGTGTGTAAAAAACGACTCTGTGCATTGTAAAACTTGAAAACTCTACCACCGCACAAACTGCACGAGATATTTTTGGTTTCATGCTAAAATAATCCCCCACAATTTTGTGGTGTCATCTTTTCCTACTCTCCTAAACAAGGAGGTAGCTCCGTATAATGATTGCACAGTTGCAGCATTTTCCCCACTTTAAACCCTGCCTTCGAGTTTCCCCTAACCTACACCTTCTACGCACTAATGATCTGCTATCCACCACATTCAACAACAGCCACTATAATGTAAACCAACGACCTTTCGTTCTAAATTCCTGCAGCTATGAATAATACACACACAGATAGTCACGAAAAGGGCACCCTTGCTTTGATTGAATAAAAGGACGGCATGCGAGTATTCTTTAAAGACAAGATTGTGTCTATAAACATAACGAAAAAGCTCTACTACAAGCTCCGTACTAACTGTGAATGGTAGTCTGCTAGATAAATTTAGTTGTTCAAAACGCTTGATCTTCCTATCATCGAGGATTTCACCTG
This sequence comes from Octopus bimaculoides, assembly GCF_046866305.1. Classification (NCBI taxonomy): domain Eukaryota; kingdom Metazoa; phylum Mollusca; class Cephalopoda; order Octopoda; family Octopodidae; genus Octopus; species Octopus bimaculoides. The sequence continues at coordinate 47,270,718 of NC_142928.1, forward strand.
GAGAAAAGACATCATACTTTGGGCAACCTTCCAAAGACTAACCTTCACTTCAGCGCTAGAAAATATTCCAGTAATGGAATGTGCTAAGATTCTTCAAGGATCATATGAACATAGAATCCTGTAACCTGATGCACGTTTACATGTGTGTATGTCATTATTCAGTTTATTTCAAGATTTCTTGTCAATAAGGAAAGAACCGGTTTCTAACCTAGATCCAAGGCTCTTTCATTGGGATTTCAACATCAACAACAGCGTATTTTTGTTTGTATATATGTATGTATGTTTGTTTTATGTATGTATTCTCATGCATAAAGTTGCATATCTAGACATATTCATATATATTTAAATGTTAAAGTTCTGGTAAGATTTAAACATTTTTACAGTTTCACTTCTCAAGATTGGTATTTAAGCAGTGTGCTATAAAACCCAAGGCCCCGATAATTACAAGTATAAACCTGAACTTGTAATCTGGATAGAGTATCTGCAAATTTCTCAATAGTTGATCTTCAGCTTTATGTTAACATCCGCCGGGCATCTAATTTCCACAACTGTGCCACGTTTCTCTTCTCTATCCCAAATTATTATATCAGGTCTGTCGTACTTACATTTTATTGAGGTCTTCACTGGGACATTGCACCAGTATTCCTTTTTATTATTGGTGGCTATGGCTTCTACAATATTGTCAGTTTTTATTGTTTGTCATCGGGATTATCCTTCTGACGGATTTCATTATAGAGTGTCCTAGCTACAACGTCATGTCTTGCCGGTAGATAATACTGTGATAACATTTTCAGACAACGGCTTATGATGTAGGTGATATCTTTAGAGTGAACTCCACAAAGTCTGCATCAGCTGTCACACTTCACGGCTTTACCTGTATCTGTATCTCTTTTGTGCATCATTTATGTATGTATGTATGTATCAATGTATGAATGTCATTATTCAGTCTTATTTCAAGATTTCTTACCAATTGAGAAAGAGTCGGTTTCTAACCTAGATCGAAGGTTCATTCATTGGAGTTTCAACAACAAGCTATGTTTGTATGTGTGTGTATGTGTGTATATATGTACAGATTGATATGTTTTGCTTTACGTATGTATTCTCATGCATATAGTTGCATATGTAGACATCCTCGTATATACTTATATGATAAGATGATGGTGTGTTTTACAGATTCTTACTTTTCCAGTGGTGGATTGGTTCTGGAGTATTCGTTTTCCTTTTTTGGATTTGAGAAGCCTAATTCTCAAGATTGTTATTTAAGCAGTTTATTACATATCCCAGTGCCCTAATAATTACTGGTAAAAAACCTGTTCTTGTAATCGGGATAGAGTAACTGCAAATTTATCAATAGTTCAGCGTAGGTATTTTCTTTTTCGCTGATCCTTAGCTTCATGTAAACATCCGCTGGACAGCTGATTTCCCCAACGGTACACAGTTTCTCTTCTCTATCCCAAATTATTATGTCAGGTTTATTATCCTTACATTTTGTTGAGGTTCTCACTGGGACGTTCCACGAGCACTCCTTTGGATTATGAGTGGCTATGGCTTCCACCATATTGTAGGTCTTATCTCTATGTTCTCAGAGTTATCCGCCCGACGGATTTTGTTATACAATGTCCTGGCCACGACATCGTGTCATCGGTAGACAATACAGTGATGATATTTCTGGACAACTGCTTATGATATAGGTGATATTTTCTGTGTTAACTCCACAAAGTCTGTATCGGCTGTCATGTGTTACTGATTTTCCTGCATCTTTGTCCCTCTTGTCCATCAGGTATTTAGTTGATGTTTCCTGTTCCTGGATTGCAAACGCATGTCCTTCAGAGCGGGAGGTATAATTCGGTTGTAAGCCCATGATACACTGTTTTGATGAGTAATATTACTACCATCTTTGAGCTTTCTACTTGCATATTCTTGCATGTATGTATGTGTGTGTATGTATGCTTGTATATATATATATATATATATATATATATATATATATATATATATATATATATATATATATATATATATATATATATATATAAGCACACAAGCAAATACAGATACTTATACACATATTCGTGGGTGTGAGAATCTATGATCCACAGTCAAGCACGCACACGTATTCATAAAAATACACACATAGTAAAGAATTCATAGCATTCTATGTTTTAAAGTATATCCAACTGTACACTTAACAACTTTATTGTTTACTTTCAATTTCATACTCAGACATATGTACGTATCTTATGGAAAATATGTCTTGAATTAATCACTTTGTTCCAATACAAAACAGATATAATCTTTAGTGCGTAAGAAATAAAATAAACTCAATCGTATGTTTGAAAAGAAACCCTAAGCTAATGGCAGGTAGTATGACACTGTAACCTATAAATCAAAGAAATGTAAAAGTAATACATTCGGCAAGCTTATGTGTCCGTCAAACCTGACCAAAGATTAGTTTATGTGATGGATAGCATCTATACAAAAAAACTTGTAATCACTTTTAGAATAATATTACTATATACATATAAATACATAGCTATACAACTATACATATGTACACACATACACAGACAAATATATATTTATATGTATATATATATATATATATATATATATATATATATATATATATATATATATATATATATATATATATATATATATATATATATGTGTATATGCATGTATCGATTGAACTTTTTGTTATGTTGTTCGCGTTTTTTTTACCTTTCTCTTTACAATCACATCTTGGCATTAACACATCATGACTTGACATCTGACACTTATTTCTTCTGTGTGCAGGAGAGCATATGCGTTCACTGCGATATATAACAATACTGTTCATATAACGTACATCATGATGTTTAGATCTGAATAAATCTTATATACACACACATGCAGATATACATATATATATATATATATATATATATATATATATATATATATATATATATATATATATATATATATATATATATATATATATATATATATATATATATATATATATATATATATATATATATATATATATATATATATATATGTATATATGTACTTGACTTGACGTTGGACATGAGATTCGAAAATCAATTCTTGAGTTTAGCATCATTTTTCTTCTTGTATTATTGCAGTTGGTGTGTAAAAGGAAGACGTGTAACAAATCAAACAAACAACAGAAAAAGGTGTATCGTTGCAGATAACACCAAATGCAACTAAGCAACAGTAAATATATTTCAAATACTATTATAGGAGGTTTATCTCACAACAGATACACAGAACTGTGCTCTTGGTAAAATATTGCAAGATATACAACAGTATTAAAAGAAAAACTGAGTTTCTTCCATGCAAAAATATTACCATAAATAATACTGTACTAAGAGCATTATATTACACTGATACAGAATTAATAGGACAAATAATCTTCCAAATCTTCAAGTATTTCTAACAATCTTCAGAATGGGAGGAAGTAGAGTGTTCAAAGAAATGATGAGCAACATGTTGGTGAATATACGATAAAAATAGGTTAACGGGAGTTGTACTTCTGTGACTTTAGCGAATAGATAATTTTATTAAAGTCATTGAAAGTTGAATACTGTGAAACATTTAGTTTAATGTTTTAACAATATGTTACCTCATTTCGCTCCTAAATATAATTAATAAGCATTATTACTTCGATAGAATGCCGTGTTAAAATTAATTTATCTCAGAATGTTTTGGGTTTTATAAGTCCTTTAAGGAAGTGAAATTGAAAGCAACATCCTCAAGGTTTTTTTTAGTACAAATCAGACACAAATTGCCTATTACATAAACATTTATTCAAGGAATCTATGCGTATTTATGAATTCATTCGAGCTATTTAAAAGTTCTTTCTCTATTAATATCATGTCAATGCATTCTTGCATATAGTTTCGTGCTCACACGCACATTACACATGCGCGCGCACAAGCACACTCACACACACATGCGCACATACACACACACATACTCTCACACTGACACACATATATGCAGAAATATATTTCATGAATTTGGATACATATGGCTGTATGTGTTTACGTATCTTAGCCATATTTATGCATGTGCTTTCATATTATGCATATAGACCCCTGTAACATTAGCAGTTCATCACAAGGGACCGATAAAAGGGTGCCAGATGTAACCAAAGAAGTATAAGTGCCATTTTTCCGACTAAAACTCTTCGAGGCGGTGCCCTAGCAGTCCAATGTCTAGAACAAGTGAAAAATAGAAAAATAAAACATACGTTGTTACTAGTTTTCCTTCAATAAATTCCTTTTAGAACTAAATACATTAATTTCATTTGTAATTCGCGTGTAATCGAGAAAATACAAACATCGTTTCTAATGAATCATTTGATATTTTACATTTGTTATGGTTTGATATAACACCATTATCGTTAACTTATTGTACCATATAACCTTATACCTAACCAGATGTGATATACAAAGCTATCATACATGACAATAATGAAAAGAAAGACACCTGCTACCTAGAAACTAAAATAATCACAGCGATAATAAGAAATTAATAAACAATATCTATAATACTTATGTTTCAAATGTCATTAATTATTTGACAAAACGGCTCTTGATCCAGATTACAACACAA
>NC_142928.1:47277846-47315346 GCF_046866305.1 Octopus bimaculoides
ACAGCAAAACGAGCTTCTTCAATAATTTACTTAATTTTGATTCAAGTCAGCATCAATTCAACCGATCTACCTTGAAATACGTTCCAGCCATGACTATCCAGAAAAAAATGTCTTTATCCTTTTGTACACAGAACTATATTACCCAATGTTTACTTTGGTCACAAAAAAGAAATGCCGCATTTAAATGACAGAAATTAACCCAAAATACCTTCTACTTAAAATGTAACCGAAATTTTAGAAATAGCAGCTAAATCACTTTTAATCCCATTTACTGTCAGAACCAAAGCAACAATATTTTAGAGAGAAATTTAAAATAATCTGATTATACTGTAACCATATACCTGCTTGTTGAGGAACGATGCGGGTTAAACAAGAACAACAACGACTATGATGATAATAATTTTTACTATAGGTATTAAGGCTTGAAATGTTGGAGAAGGGGCAAGTCGATCACATTGACCTCAGGCGACTTCGAAACGACGAAAAGCATAGTCGACCTTAGTAGGATTAAAACTCAGAAAGTAAACACGGACGAAATGTTGCTAAACATTTTATCCGGCGTGCTAACCATTCTGCTTGCAAATGAACTTGATGGCTATGGTGACAATGAAGGCAACAATAATACGCTTCTCTATTGTTGTAGTTCATAATTAGCTGGCTTTCTTTGACTCATATTTTCGATACAGTAGGATGTGCATTTCACTTGAATGTCATATTTTTGAAGACAAATATATTCTGTTGGAGAGATGTTAGTAAGTAGCAATATAGTCACGTGGCACTTATCTTCTTTTTTTTTTTTAGATTTGTTTTCCTTTTGAATCATTAATAAAGGTTCGACGTATTTTTCCACAGCTTAAGGAAACATTATAAAAAGTCTGCTTTATTAATTATGAAAGTCATATATTCTATAATAATCAATTTTAGAACATCTGTCTCGTGATGATAAAGCAAATAACGTTTATAAGATTTTTAAAGTTGGAGACATAATGTTTATTAAGAACGTAACACAAAAACAAATACTTGTGAATATTTAACAGATTTTGTGAGTTGATATGAAACAGGAATTCTCAACATATGTGTCGTGGAAACAATTTTTTCTAAATTTTAAAATAGTTGATAAAATCGAAAATGATTATTAAACAATGAAACATAAACCTAAGTGATCGAGTATTCATACCAGACACAATCTGATCACTTAATGATTTCAGTTTATATTGTCGTTATTGTTGATTTGAATACCGTTGCTCTTATTCCAGTTTCTTCTTCTCCTGCAGTTATGATGGTTGTACCAGTTATGATGGTTGTACTAGCTGTATAGTCACAAGTCAGCCCTAATAAAATATTAATAATCAGATTTCAACCATAGATATCCCGTATTTTTGGAGATATTGCCTTTTGATCTTTAGTTAGGTTCCTTAATTTCGAAATAAATGTTTTTCGTAATCTAATATAACTACACTATAATTGAAAACTAATATATTAATTAAATAATTCTTCAAACTAATCTCTTTCACACGGTTTCATTTTCTTTCATCGCACTTTCATTACACAGATTCACATATATAAAAAATACGGAGCAAAAGAGAGATACAGAGAAAGATAAAGACGGGGTGGGAGAGAAATTGTGTACAAAGATTAATTCTTTTTACACTACAAACTTAAATATACATAAGTGCGTGTATGTGTGCAAGCATGCGTATATGTGTAATTGATGTATGTTCTCTTCTCTTTATAATTCTTCACATTTTTCCTCTGGAGAAGGATCTGGTTTCGAACAAAATACAAAGCTCCATCATTGGTCGGTAGATAATAAACACGATGTCACACTTTAAACTTGAGAAAAGACTTGCATATATTTACGGTTCCGCTTACAGACAGTATTTGTGTTGTGTGAGTTATTTGGTGAGATCTTTTTAATGAAAATCCTAGCGTATACAATTTCTCACACAAAACATTCCTCATCAGATATAGGGGAAACAACCAAATCATTGCTGGAAATGTTGCTAGTTTGATTTACAGATTTCTGTCTTTCACAACTATATAGCAACAATTATCCTGACCAAATTCCAGTCCTGTATCCTTTAGGAATGCTGTAACAAGACCAAGGCTATTTTTCTATCTCATACATATTCTTTGCATAAAGTTTTAAGTCATTCACAAAGAAACAGTGTGTAATTTTAACATTTCTATTCCATTGCGAACCAGTGATATATCCAAGCAGCGCTATTTTCTGCAAGAGCTCTACTCTTCTTGCAGCCCCTATTTCTACCATATATTTCTAAAGATTTTACTCACTGTTCCCAGGGCTCCGACAATTATTGGTATTACTACCATCTTTTTCAGCGACCAGGTCCCATTGTAAGATAAGTTTTCATTCACCCAAGATACCTGTAACATTCCTCATCAGATATAGGGGAAACAACCAAATCATTGCTGGAAATGTTGCTAGTTTGATTTACAGATTTCTGTCTTTCACAACTATATAGCAACAATTATCCTGACCAAATTCCAGTCCTGTATCCTTTAGGAATGCTGTAACAAGACCAAGGCTATTTTTCTATCTCATACATATTCTTTGCATAAAGTTTTAAGTCATTCACAAAGAAACAGTGTGTAATTTTACTAAAACACCAAGTGCATGAATTTGAATTTATAACATGGATAAAGAAGCTGGAGATTTTGAAGCAGTTGTCTATTGTTATCCTAATTCTGTATGTTTTTCAAAGAGATATTCACTTCAGCAGGACAATTGACTTCTATGACGGTACAGACGTTTCTTTATCTGTCCCAAACAGTAATATCCGACCTGTTATGTTTACATTTGACAGATGATTTGATGGGGATGTCTCGCTTGTATTCACTGTGTTCATGTTTGCGAATGTAGCGTAGCTACAATATCATGCCTCATAAGTAAATAATACTGTGATGACATTTTTGGGCAACTGCTTACATTGTGGTGAAATCTTCGGTATTAATTCCACAAAGCCTGCATCGATTGTCATATTTTGCTGCTTTTCCTGCATCTCTGTTCGTTTTGTGTATCAGGTATTTGTTTGATATTTCCTGTTCCTGGATGGCAAACGCAGTGGGACATCTTAATCCGGTTGTTGGTCTATGATAGACTGATTTGATGATCAAAGTTACTATCATCTCAGAGCTTTCTACTAACATATCCATGCATGGTTTGCTGCTGATATAAACTCAAGCTTTCATCTGATGATACGTTGCGGTAGACTCGTGCGACTTATTTGGGTATGTACTTAAAGTTATCAGACAAGGAATGCTGCCCAAGAAGCCGCTTTGCAAGCCTTATGATGTTATTTGCCTCATGTATGCAAATTTGGTAACGAGATGCACGTCGACAGTGGGTGGTTAATAAATGTTGCCGAAGGGATATAATGCAGCATTCAAAGGCGGTTTGGACTGATGTCAAGCTTTTGCCGCCTTGTTTCGTTTTAGTTAGAAGAAATCTACATCACTGATGATGTGGAAATTATGAATGCTAATTAGTTACTTCCGGGTCGTCAAGTCAATGACTCAGATCTCATCGTGCGTCCAGTCAAGCAGCCCAAATATTGATATGAGTAAAAGCACTGGAAGCACGTTGCGGGCAACTGTTTTATTGAATGCAGTGGGGCACGAGCTCCATATGTTCTTAATTCGGCTGCAATATTTTTAGTGACACATGTTTTGTTACAGGTCCCATTGTAAGATAAGTTTTCATTCACCCAAGATACCTGTAACATTCCTCATCAGATATAGGGGAAACAACCAAATCATTGCTGGAAATGTTGCTAGTTTGATTTACAGATTTCTGTCTTTCACAACTATATAGCAATAATTATCCTGACCAAATTCCAGTCCTGTATCCTTTAGGAATGCTGTAACAAGACCAAGGCTATTTTTCTATCTCATACATATTCTTTGCATAAAGTTTTAAGTCATTCACAAAGAAACAGTGTGTAATTTTAACATTTCTATTCCATTGCGAACCAGTGATATATCCAAGCAGCGCTATTTTCTGCAAGAGCTCTACTCTTCTTGCAGCCCCTATTTCTACCATATATTTCTAAAGATTTTACTCACTGTTCCCAGGGCTCCGACAATTATTGGTATTACTACCATCTTTTTCAGCGACCAGAAGTGCTTCATCTTCCAAGATAATCTGTCATATCTATCGACTTTACTTTCTTCCGTATCTCATGCCTTTATTTTTCAGCTGGGTATGCTATGATCCTGTATCGTTTGTTTTCTTTCGCAATTAACACAACGTCCAGATTCCTATTCTCTATCCCATGGTCGCACTGAATCATAAAATTCCATAGGGTTTTTGCTTTATCATTTTCGATGACGACTTCGGGTTTATGTTCACACCACTTTTTTTCACTGTCAAGTTCATACATGTTTCAAAGTGTTCAATGGTCAATATTTGCTGTGTCTTTGTTACATCTTTTATATTCTTTCTGGGCTTGTGGCGTACGTTGACTGGTAATATGCCATACGGTTTGACGTTTTTGTCCACAAATTCTGCACTTATCACTTTCTGATGTGTTGTCTATTCTGTATTTGATGTAATTGGTTCTTAATGCTTTCTCATAGGTAGCACAGAAGCGAGCCACGGTTTCCGGTTTTAAATCACTTTTAGTCATCCATGGCCATCTTTTTGCTCTGTCCGTCTTATCTTCAATTTCTCTTTGAAATTGTTCATGCATTCTTTTCTTTATCCATTTATTTTCAGTTTCATTCATTCTCAAGTGTTTGTACAGTGCTTTCGTTTTGCAATCGTCCACCCTACACAAGCCTGGCAAACTTCCTTCCAATAACAGCGGTCCTATTGTATTTTTACATGCCATGCTATGCTGATTTCTTCTACGCTAATGCTGTGTTCCCATCCAATCTGTCCTCTGCTTCCTCTTTTTCTTGGTACATACTCTCTTTCTGTGTCACTTTTTGGGTAGAGTGTCCCATATCTATTCAGCAACTTCCTGATGTTTCTGTCTAAGTTGTTTAGCCCGTCTACTGTCCTTGCGATTACCCGTGCTCCATATCTAAGGAGTGAAACCGCCCAGGTGTTGATAGCTTTAGTCTTATTCAGTCCGTATAATTTCGACTTAAGATCAGTCTGTGTCTGCACAAGTTCTCCTCCTTAAATTTTTGTCATTTCTCTCTGCATCAATTTATCCATTTCCAATAACCCCAGTTACTTATAGCTCGTCACCTCTATCTGCTTCATAACCATCACAGACAGTATCGCTAGCTCATCCATACATTTGATTTTGCTTCTCTTCAAGCCTCACACGCCACAACGTTTCAGTCCGAATTCCATTCTGATATCAGCACTGACGGTATACGCCGTAACAAAGAGGGAACTGGCTTGGGATTCATCATTACCATAAAGTTTGAGGTTATCCATGAATAATAAATGGTTGATTTTTTTGTTGGCAGCTTTTGAATACATACCCAGCCCTTGCTTTCGTTAGAAGCAGTGCTAGTAGTATCATGCATAGTAGAAAGATCACTGGCGACATGCCACTCCTGATTTCTATTGTTCCTAAACGTCTATAGGCTGTCACATCCTTCCTCCACTTCGCCATACTTTTTCCCAAGCAATCACTAAACATTCCATGCAATACCAAATAGGTTCATAAATTCTATATTTCAGGAATGTGGGATGATATTGTACGCCTTACGATATTCTATCCATGACATAGCTAAGTTAGATTACATCCTCTTGGAGACTTTAACTACACTTTTTCCTACCAGGAGTTTCTACTTACCCTTGCAACCCTTCTGATCTATGGCAGGACTTCATTATTTTCCCGATGTCCGTAGATTGACTCTGCGGCCATTCAAGTTAACAATTTCCACATAAGCTGCAAGCAGGATATCGGCCTGTAATTGTCTACTGCATTGCCTTTTCCTATGTTTTTCAAGCACTACTCTGGTGTTACTCGATCAGGATTTAACAAGGTGTTGAGCTGTACAGCTATTCGTTTATGACATTCACTAGATCTTTTGATTCAGTAGCCTTGAACTCCATCTGGTCCCGGGGCATTCCAGGTTCCCATTCTTTTGCTGATTTCCCTCACATCCCAAAGTGAAATGACTAGTTCTGCCTGATTTGGACAGACTGCTATTTGTTTCAATTCTTGTAACCATTCAGCATCCTTCTTGTGTTCCTTTTCTTTGCTCCAGATTTCACTCAAAGAACTTTATCTGGTATCAACTTTTTATCTGTACATTCTGTATTTATGGCTTTGTAGAATCTCTTCTGATCTACTCTGAATAACTTATTCTACAGTTATCCCTTCATTACTTGGTCGTGTCTTGCTATGTTTGCATTCTTTGGGAACGAGGCGCTGTTTCAGTTCCTCCATCACCACTTTCACGCCCATTCTTTCAACATCATACTTCCTGTTCAATGACCTGTATTTTTGTTCTATTTTTGGTCTAGCACAGAAATTGTTTCGACAGCATATCTAACCACACCTATATTCTTATTTTCTACCGTGGATCTTTTCTTTTGTCACTCCTATTATATTTCTTTTCCTTGATCAGCAGCAGCAGTAGTAGTAGTAGTAGTAGTAGTAGTAGTAGTAGTAGTAGTAGTAGTAGTAGTAGTAGTAGTAGTAGTAGTAGTTGCATCAGCATCAGTTGCCATAGCAATAACATTGATATCACCATGAGAGAATGATAAAATTCATACATATGGAGCAACCACGCAATCGCGTTAAAACATGTACCTGTAATATACTATATACATTTCCTTCCATATTTGGGGCCTTCTTAGAAACATATAAATCAATGTCCTTAATACTACTTCGCTATCTAGAAATATATATCTTCGATTAGATAATTACGTATTAAGTTAGGCCAACTCGCTTAAGTGTGTGATCGTTATCTTCAGAAGCCATATTATCATTTTATATAGTATCACGTATTATTTCTTTAATATAAGCTACACCGATATTATTTAGGCTAAGTTAAAATATAACTCAAAACATATCTGCGAAATCTGATCAGATACTACTACTACTACTACTACTACTACTACTACTACTACTACTACTACTACTACTTTTCTTATACTTATGTGTATGTTGCTAAACCTTATACTTTATTGATTCCTAAGTAAAACCAGATGATTGTTCTCCATATTCTGAACTGTTTCCTCTTTATCATATTATTATTATTATTATTTCATATTCTTTCATACGGTGTCACTAGCTAGGTTCGATATATTAGTTACCTATCGATCCACGCATAGGTATATGTATGTATGTATATATATATATATATATATATATATATATATATATATATATATATATATATATATATATATATATATATATATATATATATATATATATATATATATATATATATATATATATATATATATATATATATATACACACACACATATATATATATATATATATATATATATATATATATATATATATATATATATATATATATATACATATATACATACGTGCATACATACATACATACATACACGCATACATACATATATATATATATATATATATATATATATATATATGTGTGGTGTGTATATATATATATATATATATATATATATATATATATATATATATATATATATATATATATATATATATATATATATATATATATATATATATATATATATATATATATATATATATATATATATATATATATATATATATATATATATATATATATATATATATATATATATATATATATATATATATATATATATATATATATATATATATATATATATATATGTATAAATTTTTCTATGCTCTCTCATATATCTTTCGTGATATCAATATAAGAATATCTGCATTTATGTAAAATAACATTGATACATATTATATTCAAAAGAACGATTCCTTATATTCATATATGTTCACACACACACACACACATACACACACACTCGCATACATAATACCTATATATATAGATATATACTCTCTCTCTCTCTCTCTCTCTCTCTCTCTCTCTCTCTCTCTCTTTCATTCATACATGCAACTGTACATACATATCTTAAAAGAAATATATTCATCGCTATCATAATCAATGAAGAACATAAAGAAGACAGCTATTTCCACTATGTTTTTCACTTGTGTTCTTCTGATGTTTTATGGCAATGAAATATAATTTGACAGTAATATATCATTTTTTTCTCTCTGGCAGAAGTGATTACCATATCGAAACAAATCAAACCTAGATTCCTGTCTACTGAGGCAAGTTTACCTATAGGAAGTGCATATACATATAAATGCAGACATTCATGCATATAGATACATATATACCTACACCCACACATGTATATATATATATATATATACACATATATATATATATATATATATATATATATATATATATATATATATATATATATATATATATATATATATATATATATATATATATATATATATATATATATATATATATATATATATATATATATATATATATATATATATATATATATATATATATATATATATATATATATAATGTTCATGTTGTAATGCGTGCATCACTTCTATTTATTTTGTAAGTTTATCGGAGTCAATGTGCAAGAGTCGTATACCATATTACTGCATAAGACGATTTAAAAAACTATCACCCGATATCCTACTTGTTCTACCTCTGTAGTCTGTTTTGAAAGGTCATAATCAACTGACCATCGAAATATCTGAATAACCAACCAGAACGAATGATCCATCGTACTGTATGATGTGCAGTTCGATGGATCACATATTCTCTTAAATACTTACGATAGAACGAGCGAAAAATACAAGAATGCCAATGTGTTTTGTTTTTGTCGACCATGAAATGGCGTTCGATTGCATCGAGATAAATGCGAGGCTGAAATCTCTGGAAATGCAAGGTGAAACGTAGCACACCACACTCTTCAAGGATGTGAACCGGATGCACCTTTAAAATAGTTCTGCTATCACCACCAGTATGAGTTCCAAGTAGAAAGTGCGTGAAACAAATAGACACTTTCTCTCCAAAGTTCTTCACCGCATGTCTAGAAATGGTTATCAGTGACAATGACTGGGCGGGTGGCGTGAGTATCAACGATGATCTGATAACACAGCTCTGATTCGCTGATAACATCGTACACATCGCCAAAACAGATCAGCTGCTGATGATGGTAACAGAGCTGGACATCAATTGATCAACAACAATTAAGAAAATTAAGCGCATGGAAGCAAAATATACCCGGTCCAAAAACATATGCCAAGGCCAAAAGAGGTGGGAAGCGTTGGAATCGAGGAGGTAAAGGAGTACATCGACTGAGGGCACACAGTGAATATACACCGGAAGATTGGTGCTGAAATGTTGAAAAGAATAAGGACAAGGTGGGAGACATTAATCTTACTAAAGTATGTGATCAAAGCAAAGCTGGACAATACCATACGTGTCAGACGCTTCAATAGCACCTTCCTACATTCCCTGTCATATGTAAGAGAGACGTGAGCTAATACGAAGCTAGAGGAACATTGATTGGCTTCAACGCAAAGGGTCATGGGAAATTTCATGCTAGGAATATCATTGCGGGAGCATATCTGAAATAAAATAAATGAACAACGGATTTGTGCGAATGTCATAATCTCAGAATACCGAAAGCACCAGTTCTGCTGAGCTGGATATGTCCCAAGGTTCATAGACAATAGATAGACACGTGCTGTTGCCTACTGGTATTAAAGGGATCGCAAAATAGACAACTCGGCAGGAAACCACCACGATGAGTAGATGATTTAGTTCAACGGTTTGGGCTATGAGGGAAAAGAATGGCAGAATGACGAAAGCGTTGGAAGCACATTGTGATCAGTGATGTCTATATATATATATATATATATATATGTGTGTGTGTGTGTGTGCGCGTGTGTGTGTGTGTGTGTGTGTATGAAAGAAGAGAGAGAGCGAGAGAGAGAGAGCGAGAGAGAGAGAGAGAGAAAGAAAGAGAGAGTGAGAGAGAGAGAAAGAGAGAGAGATATATAAAATGAGAGATAATGATGCATATCAGCTCGATGAGATTCCTTTTATGGCCTGTCCTCGATAAAAAAAAATTCGGAGTGTGAGTTCAGATTGTTTGAGCACTACCAAGTGTTTTCTATATTGAGCACGTCTGAATCTCATTTACTGGTTTCCAATCTCACCCCTACACCCCCTCTCTCTCCAAGAGATACTGCCTCTCCAAATCTCTACGGGACATCCGACAAAATATTACCATATAACTTGTAAGTGCAAATAAGAGACTCATTAACCTGAATATATTTAGAGGGATAGGAAGCTCAGGAAAGAAAACTTACCTTCGGCAGGTGTTTTAATAGTGCCTGAAATATAATAATTCCACCACGAAGACAAAAGTTTCAACAAGAACAGTGTTAAACACAAAAATAGGAATATGATATTCTTATTTCAGCGTTTAATTATGTTCTTACAGAATCTCGAGTTTGTGTGAAAATTGATGGGAAAGAAAATGGTCAAGGAATTAAAAATAGAAGAGGATATACATGCGAATCCCTATATATACAAGTATGGTTACTTGTGTATATGAGTGAGAGAGAGAGTGTTAGATTGATAGATAGAGAGAGAGAGAGAGAGAGAGAGAGAGAGAGAGAGAGTGTGTTAGATTGATAGATAGATAGATAGAGAGAGATAGAGAGAGAGAGAGAGAAGGAGGGAGGGAGAGAAACACACAGACAGAATGTATATGCTTTACGTCAGAAAATTGTCTCACGAGATTATTAATCGACAAATAAATCTAATTAGATTTAGTCTAAGAAACTTGCTTATTGAAAGATCTTAGAGTGAATATTCAAGAACAAACTATACAACAGTATATTAGAAGCAAAGGGCCTTATACTAGAATCTAATAATTTTGTACCCAAGTGTAATTAAATTGACAATATCCTTCATATGTGACGATAGGTGAAGTTGCTAAATTTCATTAGCACCGGAGTCCTCTTGATCATCATCTATCTTATCTTTACTTGGTGTCATGTCATTTGACTAGCTATACCCCATATTCAACGCAAATATCATTCGTCTTATAAACTTTATCACCGAAGCATACACCTCATTGTAAAAACTGAATTAGCCACCAGAGAATCTCTAAATAAATTTCACAAGCGTGTGCAGTGGCTTGGTGCATCACAAATTATACCATAAATTCCCTGCTTTACGCATATAAATATTATAAGTACATTAGCGTTTACATATTAAATGTAGGAAACATTAAAAAAGCTGACTGAAAATAATGATACAGTGAAGATGAAAACAATATTTGTCAGTAACCAATATTAGTTTAATTTCTTCGTCAAATATGGGGGATCATTAAAAAGTTGACTTGATTTTATATCCTGCAGCATAAAAGTAGAAAATTACATTCTAGTATTGATGCTATTTTCGTAAATGATTTGATCCTTTTTGCTATAACCCTTTGTAGCTCGCCAGACAATAGCAACAGAAAAACAATTGTTTAGACCACATCCGATGTAATGTTGATTGTTCGGTGTTGCGAATGAATCTGTCAAAATGTCAACATCAGAATTAAAGTAAAACAACTTGCATGAGGGCGAAAAACCGTTTAAGAAATCCAACATGGTGGATATTTGACTTCTATTCTCACTCGTTCTTCACTATTTGTGCAAAATACGTGGGTATTTTTGATTAGATGCAGCAATGGAACTTCAGACGAATGAGAGATGACTGGCTTTGTTTTGCTTATTTCAATCTATTTTATTGTATCTCAATACCAAACAGTAGAAGTCAACGATATTAAAGTTATATCAAAATCTACACTATTCGACAAAGCAGTTCCCTCTTTTCTCAATGCGGTACTCACTTCTCGTCATAGTATTATGTGCAATCAATCCTAATATGCTTCATTTCATCAGGTTTAGATAAACTACGAAATCTGAAGGGTTTCTCTCGCGTAGCTAATTTAGAAAAAAAAATCTCAGACAGGTTTCAATCATTACTTCTATCTATAATACTTTTCCAATTTTAGCTTGCTTCTTTTCTTGTTTCTTCTACTCTCTCCCTAACTCTCTCGATATTCTCAATCACACAAATTTACAATATTCCTCCATTTTAATTTCTCCCTTATTTATTCATCTACAACCAAACCAACAATAGTAATATATTTCTCTTCTATACTTCAAGAAGGCCAAGAATTAAACAAGTTTGAGCTTTCACTCTTTACTATAATTAAACTTATCGAAAACGCTATAGAATTATTGCTACTGGCATAGGCGATCAACAGATTTTACCATCCGTTTTTTCGACTTCTTTCATTGGAGAAATACCTAGGAATGAATTGTTAAGTTTCAGAACCACGAACGTAGCAAAAGAAAATTAAAAAAAACAACAAAAAAAAAACAATGGCGTTAGTGCCACAAGTATTTCAGAAATAAAGTAAAGATACTCCAGGAAATGGAAATGAAACGTGACAATATCTGTTAGACTCAAATTAGACACATTCGATTTAAATTTATTCAAAAGAAATTAATGAAATAGCAGGTGTTTTTAAACAAGAACAAAGCTCCACTTCACGAGTTAGTAGGTTTAAAGTTATATTTACTTTTCACACATTATCACTCTTTCCCGCCATAACGACTATACCGATGTCAATGTCATTTTCTTTAATCCATAATTGGTATAAATTAATTAAGAAAAGGTAAAATGTTTAGTCAGAATCCTGGTCGTTCTTGGAAAACTCTTATTCATTTTAGATTGAAGAAACTCACGCAAAGTTTTACACTGAGATTGAAGCTGAAACTTGTTTGAAAGCGAATATCTCATAAATATCTCACAAATAGTTAATTTGCAGCAATTAAGTTCGTTTTTCTTCTCAGTAGAAATCACATAATTAGGTCAAAGGGCGTAACAAAGCAAAAGTCCGGCATGTTGGTCAGATTCCTTTTTACATGTTCATTTTGTTATTCAGTTCGGTCCACAGTAAATGTTGGTATGTTATATAGCAGTCACACTGTGAGAAATGAAGGCTCATTGGAAAGGAAGCCTGAAGCTTCATGCAAATTGATGTATCATAACACAGAGATTAATTACATTTCCCAATCAAGGATATATAAGGATTTTGTGAGCATTTTAAATAATAATGTATATGCTTATTTACTGGTGTAATTTAGTTCAGGTATGTATATGAGTATATAAATGTGTGTATATATGTGTGTGGGTGGTGGTGGTGGGGGTGAATGTAAATCTTTCGATATGTGCGTGTATGTGTGTAAATGTGTGTTTACGCTAGTATTAAAGCGAGACATCCTTCAGAAACAACAATATAAACAAATTACAGCTGCTTCATTCTCAGATATTAAAAGGCATCGTTGTTATGTTCAACAGTTTTGTTTCAGCTACCTGAGCAATAAATCTTCGGGATATTATTAAAACGCACATACTCGCGTGACACGGATATGATCAAAGATACGTATACAAACATGCTTACACAATTCCCACTCACTTAATATATATATATACACATACGTACACACGCAAGCACACAGACACACATACACACATATCATTTGAGAAATCTGTTTTTATTCAGATATATTTCGATATACTTAATGCAAGGATATACTCATGTATGGGAGTATACAGCTGAAACGAAATCATGGATACATCACTTCTAGATTTTACATTGAACTGCCAGGCTATCTATCTATTTATCTATCTATCTATCTATCTATCTATCTATCTATCTATCTATCTATCTATCTATCTATCTATCTGGCTGCCTGTCTATCTGTCTCTCTGTATGTCTGTCTGTCCATCCGTCCGTCCGTCCGTCCGTCCATCCATCCATCCATCCATCTATCTATCTATCTATCTATCTATTTATCTATCTATCTATTTATGCATACATACATATATGCATACATACATATATGCATACATACATATATGCATACATACATACAAACATACATATATGCATACATGCATACATGCATACACGCATACATACATACATACATATATACCTACACGGTAATAATCCTTTTTAATAAAGGCACAAGGCCTGAAATTTTAGGGGATGGGACTAGTCGATTACATCAACCCCAGTGTTTCAATGGTACTTAATTCATCGACTTCGAAATGATGAAAGGCAAAGTCGACCTCGGTGGAATTTGAAATACCGCTAAGCATTTCGTTCAGCGTGCTAACGATCCTGCCAATTCGGCACCTTTATATATATAGCAATAGTAACAAGAATCATTGGATGCGATTCGTAAACCATAAAATGCATCACTACGCGCCTTTTCACAGATTACATGTCTCTTACAATTACAGACCGTACTCCTGGTAGGATTACAGTGTAGTCCGCTATATCCGTGGGTATCGTGTAGATCGTTTTCAAAGTAGATCATTTTCATGGATTCATTTTTTCTGGCGATATAACATTAATGGACGTTTAACAGTGGGGTGCAATAAACAACCCTCTGTTAAGCATCCATTAGTATTATGTCGCCTGAAGAAATGAATCCATTAATGTGATCTACCCGATGCTCACGGATATAGCGGACATCACTGCAATCATTATTGGGATACTGTGTGTAATCTTAGGATACATTTGATACGTGGAAACGCGCATTGAGATCCATTACATATTTATAAATTCCATCAAAAGATTATGATTATTATTACTATATTTATCCTGCAGAATATCGCTACAGCTCGATGCAATCCTAAAAAACTGATTCACCAATCAGCATACCTGAATAGGAACTTTATTTCGTATTCAGTGACCGCGTGTGCATCGTTGGCGATTTTCTTTCTCTGTCTGCCCTTCTTTGGACTTTTCCTATATTTCTGATGAAGATCTCCGATCGAAACGTTAAATCCTCTTTCTTTTCTTTCCTTTTCTGAGCTTCCAATAACACGGTACTTATTCCATGTCCTCGCGTTATGTTTTCGTGTTTTTTTCGTGTTTTTTGTCTTGCTTGATCACGTTTAAATTGACTACATATATATATATATATATATATATATATATATATACACATGATGTACTCTATGCACTTCATTATCATTTCACTCGGGATTCATATTCTTTGTAGAAAACAGCCACTTCACTCCAATGTCACTCTCACATACATCAATGACATCATCATCTTCATCATCCTCACCAGCGCAATCACTCCCCACTACCATCACAATCCTCATTATCAGTTCTCTGTTGCGAAGTCGTTTTTTTTTAAAGCTACAATCACGACTGCAACATCTACTATACCATCACTATGAAAAAAGGTATCATTATTCCCCGTCCCATCCCCATCCCGACATCTATCATCAATGCGACCATCATCACCAGCATGAAAAGTGTCACCAAACCAGCTTTGGACGCGTCACGACTCTATCACCATTACAGTACTTTCTCATTATTATGAACCTACTTACCCCTATGGATGTTCTTTTTCGAAAATTATCGAACATCGTATTTGTTCTCATCCTGAGTATTGTTGGAACAACGCCATAGATTGCGCTTGTACTGAGTGTCATAGGCCATCAGCAAATAGAAACTGAAATTAGCATCACTATGCCCTAAATATTGTATACGACTTCAAAGAATTGTTTTATTTTTTCCTTGCTGAACAATATACAAGTAATCGTAAACGTGTATAGATCTAGACTCCACGTCTGTGTGTGTTTGTATGTGCATGTATGTGATTGTGTGTATGTACGTGTCCATACGTTTGAGTGCATTTATGTATGTATGCATGTCTGAATGTGTGCGCAAACGGCTATATTTGAATCATTGTATTTGTACCACTGCAAGTTTTTCTCAACAGGGTGACAGGGAAATAAGCTCTGTATAGGTTACACTGGTTAGTGCGAAAATGAATGCAAGCCAAACTTCCTTCTACTTCATTGAGAGCCAGCCTCCTGGTATCGAAGTTGCTATAACAACAATACTAAATAAACTGTCATGGTTGTAGTAATGAAGAGAAACAGGCTTCAAGCTTATATTTACAAGGATCGCAAAATACAAGTTATAAAATAAAGAAAAAAAATGTGATATGTTATCTCGATATCTGTTTCAAGATTGCTACAAATTGCGTGATAGCAATAATCATAAGCAGTATACGTATGATGTCAGAGTTGTTCGACCAAAAATGCTTTTGCCAGTCTACATCTTGGAAGACGTATCCTAATTTGTTTTAAAATGTTAATCTGGATTTGTCGTTGATCGCACATTTATGACAACATGCATTTATTACTGATAAATGTCATCATGTTCTAAGTTATGATGATCTTGAAACAGCTGCTGAGATAAGACATTACTTAATTTCTTGTATATTTTATAATTTGCATTTCACGCCCCATGTAATTCATACATAAAGCCTGATTTATCTACCTAAATACATATCTCTACACACACACACATACACACACACACACACACACACACACACACACACACACATATATATATGCATATATATATATATATATATATATATATATATATATATATATATATATATATATATATATATATATATATATATATATATATATATATATATATATATATATATATATATATATATATATATATATACATACATATATATGTATATATATATATATATATATATTTATTTATTTATTTTTGTGTTTCAGCCAAGTGGCTGCGGTCATGCTCGTGCACCACCGTGATTTTCACGTTCCTTGCATGGCTCTTCTCCCCCACCTGACATGGTCCAATCAAGAGTTTTGATGGCACATCTGGTGTATAAGAGAATTTGACACAGCTGCCCTAAACTGCGTCTCATTACGAGCCATTGGTTCGTCTGGTATCGTGGAGAGGAAAGCGTCAAGTTTTGTCTTGAAGACCTCCGCATCCGTGTCTTGCATGTCTCTCAAATGTTTTGGCAGGGCATTGAAGAGCTGAGGTCCTCTGAAACCGAGGCTGGTGCAGTATCTCGTTCTTATGTGAGATGCAGTGGACGGTACCTTTGGCACCATGCAGTGGCGACCCGTGCGGGCATTCCTATATATATATATATATATATATATATATATATATATATATATATATATATATATCTTCTTACATCTTTGTAGGCCTTGTGCGTATGTGTGTATTTATGTTTAAAATTACGCCTTTGCTTTCTACATTTCAAGTACAAATATCTTCCAAATCTGATACTTGTCCACTCTGTTGGCCTTATTCTTGTTTATGTTGAAGATTGGAACTTTACTCTTTCTATCTATTTAAACACCCACTTACATAGAAGCATAGAAACTTGCTTCCAATATCAATCAAAAATCTACTACATGTACACATTTTATTTAATATCCACATCCTTGCACACAATAGTATCACGTACACACACATTCACACTGATTTCAACCCGCCTTACCAATATTCTCCTACAGCTTCACACCTTTGGTGCTTACATAGCTTATTCTTTGTAAATCTATTCAAAATTCTCTACTCATATATTTTTCTCCTCCATCCTCGATCTATGTATTACCATTCCCTACCTACACCATTGATTCCTGGTCTTATTTCTACTCACTCGTTTTATATATCTTTTCTCATATTTGCTCATGTCATATATTTTATCTTTCAATCAACATGCTCATTCAAATCTCTCATATCTCTCTCACTTTTACTGTAACCCACAGTTTCAAATATACTTTTCCTATTATATTTGCATAAAAGCAACTTCTTTTTACATATCTAACTTTGCAACAACCTACTATTTTTTTTTTATATTTTGATGTCTTATAAACACCAGAAGCACACAGAGATACAGACACACATAGAGAGCCACACGTAGAAGCACATAGTCAGACACGCACTAATATTCACACACGTTTCACCACTGTACTTTTCAATCCCGTTAGCACTCTACGCTTCATAGACGCATTTACTTCATCAATATTCCCTTTGTTAACAAACCTGAGGCTATCTGCATAAATTTGTACGCAGCATATTGTATTTTTTTGCTTTTTTTTTTACAATTTGTATATCAAGGTACAACTCAATTGGACGTAAAGAACATCCCTTCATAATTACATTTCAGAAAGAAGAACAACACACACACATACATTTACACATATTCATACACACACACGTGCATATATATATATATATATATATATATATATATATATATATATATATATATATATATATATATATATATATATATATATATACATAAATATATACATGCATATGTATACAAACTTACACGCACTCATACACTCATACATATACATAAAAAATATTCACGTAGACGCACAGACATACACAAACATACACATACACATACACATATACACAAACACACACACACACACACACACACACACACTCGCATATATATAATTTCTTTCATTAACGAGCCAGGTAACAATTACCATTTATAATCACCATGTTTACTTCACGTATATTCCCCTTATCCGCCTTGCTTGTGTTGTTGCTGTTTTTATTCTACACCTTCCAATGGTCCTTCTTACGCGCCACTTCTTCTTCTCCTCCTCCTCCTCCTCCTCCTCATCATCATCATCATTATTATTGTTGTTGTTGTTGTTGTTGTTATTATTATTATTATTATTATTATTATTATTATTATTATTATTATTATTATACGTATCATCATGTTCCGTGTTTACCATCAGTAAAATCGGTATTTTCATGTGTTGTCTTCCACTTTACATCTTTGCTTTCGTGTCTCCTGTACATGTTTTTGCCTCATACCTGAACACAATGCCCCTATCGAATCTGTCCAACAATAATGCTTACATTGAACAATTACCATTTTATTTAATCTATGGAAAATAAACATTTTTTTCAGCACACACTTGTTTTAAATCTCTCATTGTGGAAATCGCTATTTTCTATTCACAACATATCTGAAATTAATATTGTGTTCGGATGAAAACTTTCTGTGGTGCTAAAGACATAACATGGTGTACACTGTCGTGTAATCCTTCAATAAGAATTCTCAAAAAAATTCGTGAAATTTCTTTTTACCTAAAATAACGGGTTTATTATTGTTGTTCTTGAGGTCCTTGTTCTTTTTATTGATGTTGATGTTGTTTCAATTATTGTTATTGCTTTGTGGTTGTTGTGGCTTTTGCTGCTGTTCTTCTTCTTCTTCTTCTTCTTCTTCTTCTTCTTCTTCTTCTTCTTCTTCTTCTTCTTCTTCTTCTTCTTCTTCTTCTTCTTCTTCTTCTTCTTCTTCTTCTTCTTCTTCTTCTTCTTCTTCTTCTTCTATTATTATTATTATTATTATTATTATTATTATTATTATTATTATTATTATTATCAAGTCGGTGAGCTGGTGGAATTATTACCACCCCAGGCAAAACGATTAGTGGTATTTCTTGTTTAGGATTAAAATTCCGCTTCGGTCGACATTGCTTTTCATCCTTTCAGGGTCGATGAAATAAGTACAAGTGAGACACTGGGGTCAATGAAATCAACTAGTACCCTCCCACAAAATTTCATGCTTTGTTCCCATAACTCTTACCCCTCAAATTTCTGCTCTTGTGCCTATAGTAGAAAGGATTCCTTTTATTATTATTATCAACAGTGATAATAGCTCTTTCTACTAATATGCACATGGTCTGAAATTTCATACAAAATTCTTAATTTGTTTTTAAAGAAGTAGATGTCGCAAGTTTTGGCTTATTGAGCTAACTCAGTGGTCCTGTTGTAGACAAGAAACCAAGACTATCACGGCTAGAAAACTCGATCAGAGGTTAAATGACTTTAACGCGACAACTTGTGCCATATATATATACTACTGGCACAAGAACATAATCTTAATGCAGAATTCACTATATATACTACTGGCACAAGTACATAATCTTAATGGAGAATTCACTATATATACTACTGGCACAAGTACATAATCTTAATGCAGAATTCACTATATATACTACTGGCACAAGTACATAATCTTAATGGAGAATTCACTATATATACTACTAGCACAAGTACATAATCTTAATGCAGAATTCACTATATATACTACTGGCACAAGTACATAATCTTAATGCAGAATTCACTATATATACTACTGGCACAAGTACATAATCTTAATGCAGAATTCACTATATATACTACTAGCACAAGTACATAATCTTAATGCAGAATTCACTATATATACTACTAGCACAAGTACATAATCTTAATGCAGAATTCACTATATATACTACTGGCACAAGTACATAATCTTAATGCAGAATTCACTATATATACTACTGGCACAAGTACATAATCTTAATGCAGAATTCACTATATATACTACTGGCACAAGTACATAATCTTAATGCAGAATTCACTATATATACTACTAGCACAAGTACATAATCTTAATGCAGAATTCACTATATATACTACTAGCACAAGTACATAATCTTAATGCAGAATTCACTATATATACTACTAGCACAAGTACATAATCTTAATGCAGAATTCACTATTCACTTATACGAACGCATTTGTATTAACTATGTGTAGTTGTTATTATTATTGTCATCGTGTGTAGATGTTATTTTTAGCTCTAGATCATCTGCTTGTTATCGAGGAAATTAAAAACCACAAGCATTTACTCCATGACCATGCACGATTGTCCTTTTAGAATGGTATACTTCTGATTCCAGCAAAATATATATCTTTTTAAAAGAAATAGAGTGTTGCTTGAAGTAGATTTAGCTGCTGTTTCTACTTAGTTTTATCTTCTTTGAGAAGGGTATTTTACTGTGACAAAGAAAGAAGAAGCACTCCTTCGAATATTGCTTCAATTTTTAGGGATCAAATCGGCAACAGTTTCTGACAGAAAACCTTGTTTGTGTAGAGCATGTCACTTTGTTGTAATATTTCTTTTTAAAGCAAGAATATGTTTATCTCATTGATATACAAGGCGTATTTTATTTTTGATTATTCGTCTCCCATGCATTGTCTACTCTATTTCTGTCAAGCTTAAAATATTCTGTTATATTCATAACCTCCACTATAGTAGAATATACCGCTTGACTTACCACGCGATTTCCGAATAATATTTTGATTATCAACTCCAAAAAACTGTCCAGAACATGATATATTTTATTTTCCAGTATTTTTCATTAAACTTCCACGTTCTTTTCTTTTTGCTTTCCTTCTTCTACTCAAAGTTATGCTTATTTCATAGCCATTTTGTCTTCTTTTATTATGATCTTCTTCATATTGAATAAATGTAGATATGTTGAGCACAAGATGTGAATTTCTTTAGTGAACCCCTTCTTGCTTGAAATAGTGCTTATGTAGAAAAAATAAATACCTCTACCCTTAGATCTATTTTGAATAATATCACTATACTTATTATGAAGTTACAAATAAAAATGTAATCTAAGTACTAGGTTTCAAATTATATAGAGAATGCAGCTGATAGTACTAGAACCATCTATCTTGTGCGGGATTATTTTGTTAAACATTATGTAGTAACACATTAGCTTCTTAAATATGTAAGACAAATTGCATTCACTCTTTTATCTTTAATGCGCTATCACCATTACATAATTCCTCAGCAATTCAGTTATTAATAATATGATTCATCGGAGCATATTGAAACGGAATGGATATTTGCTAGGTTAGAATATAAGAAAAATAGCGTTAACTTTTTACAGCAAGTAACTGACAAATTACCTTGAGACTTAAAACTGCACTATTTTATAGGAGAGAATTGTAGTTCGCTTGATGCATTGTGTATTGTTTGTAAAGAATAAAAAGTTTTGAATGGTACAACAATGCACTATAATACAAAAAAAAAAGGAATATATAACTATTGTAATTTAGTTATCTATAGTTCGATGATATTTCGGAATAGAATTCTTTCTTCAGATATTCTTAGATGGAGTCCCTGCTATTGGAAACTGCAGTTGCTCTCTTGTGTATAATCTAATACGATTTCTAAGCAAGTAATACATACTTAATACTAATTCCTGAATAGGTTTGTTTAAATTTCATATCTTAAACTGATGTGTTAACGTCTACTGTTAATCAATATCTTGACATGATTGTGGTCATCGGGTAATCAAATCTATATTGTTAATTGATATAATCCTATTTAACTTGAAAGAGAAAATTAAGAGAATCATTAAAGTCTTAAAAGAAAGTCCTTAGAGCATATTCTGTTGGCATAACGATTTACATTTACCACTTGGTTTTATGGTTGTAGAATTATTGCTGTTATTAATGCTATTCTCATATCTTATAAAATAGGTAGTGGTCTTCCACGCTTAGAGGCCTCTAGCGAAGGAAAGCGAATCTAACATCTTATGACAATATGGACACATGAATATATATATATATATATATATATATATATATATATACATATGAAACATATTATAACAGTAATAAAAAATAATAAAAAAAACATGCATTTGTCTTACTGTGAATATATATTGGAGATATAGGAATACCACAGTCTGAAAGAAGGGTTCTATCATCAAAACCAGGTATAAACATGATGGGGTAAACGGCAATGGGATTTGTAAGATATAAACTGCAAGGAAATAAGTTGCGTAGATGTACACACACCGGCACGCAGAGATGTACACGGAAAAACACGCACACCCATTTACACCCATAAACACACATACACACACATATAAACACATATGCTTTTATAAAGGAAATGACAACAGTGATTTCAAAATTTTGAGTTCCCAGTTTAATGAAAGCAAAAATGCTGAAACTTAGAAGTCACTGGCAATTATTTTCCTTTCATAAATTAATAAATATGCATTCTACGAAAAACTATCAAATTATCTTTAAGTTTAATGTTAGATTGTTTGTACATAACTTCGCATAAAGCAGACATATATATATGTGAATATATTTAAAATGTATGTGTGTGAGTGTTTGTGGGTGTATGTATAGCTCTGTGTGTGTATGTATGTATGTATGTATGTATGTATGTATGTATGTTTGTTTGTATATGTGCCTCTATGCGCATGCGTGATTTTTTTTTGTCTATGCGTTGTCTTACGGAGTGTGCATACGTAAGTTATGAGTGCCCAAGTCTACAAATGAATGTTCAAACTTTTATTGAGTCTCCCTATTCTCGATATTGTCAGCGTGTTTTCATCGGGATTGTCGTCCTTATCTGTACTCCTTTGTGTTTTTTTTTCTTTCCTCTGTTATTCGTGTTCTTTTTCCTGTAGTATTATTAATATCATTTTTATTACAGCTATTGTAGATTTACGACTGTCTTCTTTTATTACATTTACAATTTATTTTCGATATAACTAATTTGTCAGTTACTTTTATTTATTGTTAATCTCTTTTCTTTTTTTTCTCTTTTTCTTTGCATATCATTGTCCTCCGAATATTTTTTGTCGGCTTCATGGAACATATTTCACCTGCGAACGATTTCGTAGACTAAATGAAAATTGAAACGTATTGGAAATGAAGATTAACCAATAGTAAATGCCTTCTAAATGAAACAAACTTCCTTACAGAATATATCAGTAATTACACGAGTGCTGTTTTTACATATCAAAACCTTTCCAGTATCTGAAATAAGAAAACGGTAACCAAATAACAATAACAAAAATATTGTAATAATAACCATTGAAAACCACTAGCATCAACACCCAGCAGCATCAATAATAACACAATTCATAAATTTAACGGCACTAGTTAACATAAGGGAGCTAAGATATCATACACAATGAAACACAGAGCAATTGTAATCTGCCAACGGAGATGGATGCTCCTTTGTACATTCTTCACGTTATGTAATATAGCATTGATTGGAAAAACAGAGGCATATACGAAATACCGCTGTCATTTTCCAAAGTTTCTAGAGGTTCCAGAAGGCTGGTCGGTTCAATACACTGATGGCAGTCATAAAGCAATCATTGAAAAAGGAAAACTTGATGCGAAATCATGTGTCGCTCAGTGCCAAGAATTCGTCAGATACTGCCAAGAAGAGAAAGAAAACGGAAAATATGTCGTCTCACATGTAAGATACTCAAATTTTCTGATTTGCTTCTAAAATTTGCTTCTACAATGTGATTTCTGAGTTTATGTCCTTGCTTGTTCTTCCGTTCTGAATTTCTGTTATAATGTACAGCATTCATTTCTTTTTCACCCACCACTTATACCCGATTTTCTGAAATTTCTAATATATAATTTTTCATGTTGTATTTCGTTGTATATTTTATTATAAAGATTGTTCAAACAAGTTATATATACATGTGTGTGTGTGTGTGCGTGCGTGCATCCGTGAGTGCCTGTGCAGGCATATATGTATACATATTTATGTATATATATGCATATAGGTGTGTGTGTATGTGCATTATATATATATATCCATTTCTGTTTTCCTTTTTATGGTGTTCGTCTTGACTTATATATATTTTAATATTTTCATCATTCATTTCATTTTCATTGTGTTACATCTTCCTCTTTCTATTTTCCTGTTTTGCGGTTTCTTTTTTTCGTTATTTTCATCAAATTGCTATCTATCTGTTACACTTTCCGTAAATTTATTTGATGCACCGTTCGTTTTTGTTCACAAAATAAAAGCAAACTCTTTCCTTCTGTTAAAAATAAAAACTGAGTTAAAGGAAAGGTAGCATACTGCAGTGTATCTAAAATATATTAGCAAAACAAGCTATCGAATAAGAAAGCGTTTATACACATATGTAACAAATAAATACATATACGCATGCAGAAACACGCGCGCGCACATAAACATACACACACACATGCACACACAGACACATGTGCACACATGCACACACTTATGCATATGTGTGTATATACATACGCATTTATCTCTATTTCTCGCGACCTGGCTATATGTCTGTGTCTCTCCTTCACTATATATATATATATATATATATATATATATATATATATATATATATATATATATATATGGTGCGGTGAATAAATTGTCGCCTTACCCAAAAATAAGAATAGTACTGACTTCTGATTTTAACAGAAGTATTTTACAAAAATGACATAAAAATATCTTGAAATACTAAAGCGTAAATCCATTCAATAACATGGCCATTGTCTTCAACCAGAGCTTCTAGACGACTTGGGAATCTCCTGCCACTCTTCTGATTATGTTGGTGAATGCTCTCGTAATCCTTGCCTTCAGTTCATCTTTAGTGTTACAATGAATTTTGTTGGTCACTTGCTCAAAAACGCCCCAAAATAATAATCAAGGAGTGGGGTACCTGATTGGGAAGTTCGGTGGCCAGATTTTAAGGGTGATGTTGTCGCAGAAATTGTCTAACAGCCATGGGTTCTCCTGCTCGTGTGGCATGGTGCAGAATCCTCTTGCCAGATAGAGGGTTTTCAGTAGCCGCCCTCTTGATTCAGGGAAGCACTGCCCCCTCCAGGTACTTGATGTAAGACTCCGTGCTGAGTCTAAGGTGTGTGCAAAGATGAATGGAGGCATAACGTCGCCATAACTTGTGTTCACTCCAAACACCATAATGTTGGCTAGATGTTTGATTTTTATCACTCTAAGTACATTTTTTGGGAACACGGCAAGACAACAGTTGTTCAGTGTGTTCACCATCTGATCCTGGCAGAAATTTTTCTGGTCTGAGAAGAACCAAAGCATGTTCGGTTGGAGGGGATGCTTGAGTTTATTCAAAAGCTTCGTTGCATGGTCTTTCATCTCGTCCTTGATGGGCTGGGATAACAAATGACCTTTTCTCATCTTGTATGACGAATACTAAATGTCTCCATGTACTACCTGCCCGATAAGAAACTCAGACAATCCCATGTCCTTGGGGATGGACCTGGTCAACTTCGAGGGATCGTTGTCAATCATAGCCGGATATCACCAAGAAATTCAGTAGTTGTTTTCTTTTCAGAATGATCTGAGTGAGTTTTTCGAGCTTCCGTACCTTCGTAATTGACTCATCCAACTATTTCCGAGTCCTCTGCACCGTCCTCAGATTGACCCCCCAAATACTCTGAATTGTTCGCATTGGAGCTTCCGGTGGGAATGCCAAGTATTACAGCATATGGTTTCCGAATTTCTGGCAGAGTGAATTGCGCCATCGTGCTCTTTTTCATACAGACTGTGCCGATCAACCCTTCTAAACTGTGTAGTCGACAACATAAAAACAAGCAATTCGCATGTGCGAAATTAGAAATATAAAATGACTACAATTTAACAATTGCACCCTTTATACACACACATACACACATGTATGTATGTATGTATGTATGTATGTATGTATGTATGCATATTTTACTCATTATTATCCTTTGCAGATTCCATAAAAGTCTACCAATTTTCCGTAATTACAATGACCACAAGTTATCTTGCATCATGCCTTCTCGCTGTGATACGATTAGGTGTGTATCTTAGAAAGAATGTGTTCTGCACTTCTGTTACAAATCTGGCCAATCTGCACGAGATTGTACGTTTTGTGCAAGATTAACTGATGTACAACACTCTATATGGTTTTATCCGTCTGCTCATATGTAATGCCAACCTAATTTTAGCTATATACAATCGTTAACACCTCATCTTTGGAGATCAAATAATTCCTTTTCCTTTCTTTCCGGTGACTTAAGTAAACCTACTATTGAAATCCACATATCGAAACACATAAACGTTAACTTTAAACGCAATTCATTAGATGTGACAATACACCGGTGCAGATAGATAAAATGAGTTAAAAATCCAGGGGCAAGCACGAAATTGTTCGTTGGAAATTATTTGTACTGCAATAACTAAAAGAGAACTGTAAGGATGGAGATATATTCAGATGTTCAACTTTTGAAACCTCTCTCGATTTCTCAGTTGCTGCGGAGCCATACTTTGAAATTATCTAGCAAATTCCCCAAATACCATTATATGCTGATTTTGAACAACGGGAGTTTGTAAGTAGCACTCCTGGATAAGAAAAATATAGCTGTTTCTTTCAAGCTTTCAATTATAGTATTTTCATTACTGCGGCAAATAGGTTGTCATGTTCATAGCCTGTGATAATGTCTTATGATATTCATAATACTCTGCTAGTTCGTAAGTATACTGTACTGAATATAATATAATTTCCTCACCAAGAAATTATGCTGAAATTATTCCTAGACGAGCCATGCACAGAAAAATTAGAATATATTTTTTAATCTTTTTACAAAGTCCAAACCAAGTCAGATTTAGATATATAATATGATAAAAAGAAAAAAAAGATTGTGATTGGTGAAGAAACACTTCAGATACACATGTTTTCTGTCTGAAATAAAAGACGGAATGATTATGCTTGAATATTGATGGACATCTTTGTAAGCAGTTTAATGTTCATTTAGGTTTTCTTGACTGTAAGGATAATATAAACGTTCATATATATATATATACAAAGTTCCATTTTCGTTACGGATATATTCAAGGCAATCTGTGTACTAGGTGATATGAAAAGATTTCCGGACTAGTTGTGTTTAATCAAAAAATGTTTAATAAA
Organism: Octopus bimaculoides; assembly: GCF_046866305.1. Lineage (NCBI taxonomy): Eukaryota > Metazoa > Mollusca > Cephalopoda > Octopoda > Octopodidae > Octopus > Octopus bimaculoides. The sequence continues at coordinate 47,305,381 of NC_142928.1, forward strand.
AAATATCTCAGTGAAGAATCCAGTCTTTCGCGCTCCATAGATGTGGCCACTTTAGCTGAATGTCTTCTCTCAAATGCTTCAACGCGTTGCAGTAGAACTCTCCCTTGACAGTTTGGCTCAGGGGGACAAATTCTCGATATGAAATACCACATTTCCAGGGTTGACGCTTGTGGCAGATCTTCCACATCGGTCATCGTCTTCCTGAGCGCTCATAGCCTTTCAGGGACCTTCTTCTGCTTTTGAAACATCCGAAACATTGCAGATGACCCATTGCTCCGTCGCTGTAAGCTTGCCGAATCATGCCCCATGTTTCTGTAGCAGACATCCCAAGTTTAACACAAAATTTCACATTGGCTCTTTGTTTCTGTCCATGACAAAATTGCATATTACAGCATACGCATGATCACCCCCACCCCAACAAAACACAAATTTCACAACTAGCGAAGTAAACACAGCGATGTCATTCGGCACATTGTCTCATGGCGGTCATTGCTAGTTCACACTGCACATGCAATCGTGTGATGACATCTGTTACCATGCTACAGAAATAGTCCGGGAACTTGTTCATACCATGTTGTAGAATGAAGTACAAAATAGACTTCCATACTTAAAATAATAATGTAGCTCTAAAATGTAAAAACATGTTTATTGTTCTAAACTCTCTAACAGGTTTTAACTATATCACTAATATTAATTAACAGTAAACAATAGGAACATTTAAGCTATTATCTAACTAACATATTTTTGTACATCGGAAATCATCCATTCTTGTCAATATATAGAAAAATTACTTACAGTGAATACTGAATATTTTACATATATTGTCATTTATTAATATCTCCGAACTTAGATTAGTCATTGATAAAAACAAATCGATAACACAACATGGTTCCCATATTAAAGTCCAAAGAGAGGTTTATCTTTAAAAGAATTTCAAAAATGTTTTTAATAAATGTTCATTTAATTCAGTCTATTTAAAATTCACTGTTGAAATATAATAGCACATTTTGTTAGACTTTATAGTCTTGAATAATATTGATTTTTGTCAATGACATGTTCAGAGAATAAATAATAGCATTTTTCATCGATACCACAAAAGTTTAATTATTAAATGTTGGATTATTGAACGTAGTTGTTAGCCTATCAAAGTATAAACAAATATTTCGAGTCCATTGTTGTAAACAAACAATTAAACTCAACTCCGTAATAGTGGACTATGTGATTACAAAAACGCGCTAAAGTTTTCTTTTTACACATTAATATAGAATCTATGATATAAAGGAATCACTGACGCCAATAAGCACATTTAGTATTAAATACTGCAGCATTGAGAAGTGAGGTGTGTAGCTCAAAAGAACAATGCAGGCCCTATCCGTGTTTCGAACACGCGACCATTTGATCGATAATCCAATACCTTAAATGGATTATCGTCTTCACACACACGCGCAAAATGCATGCATGCGTTTATACGAGAGAGGAAAGCAGACAGAGACAGTGATAAAGATGGATTGAGAGAGCGAAAGAGAGAAAGAAAGTGAAAGAGAAAAGCGAAGACAGACAAAGATGGAGAGATAGATAACATTTAGATAATTGTAGTTGTATCTGTCAGGTGATAAGTTTTGGTGCTGGTGTCTAAGACGAGAATTATTTGTTGTAAGGTACGTGTGAGTGGTAAAATATTTTCATTCCTAGCTGTTAGAATAATCTATTGTTTTGAAATGTTTTAGCGTTTCGAAGATTATATTTTGCAGGAAGACACTAATTTCAATTTATTGTTCAATAATTGAGTTCTACATAAGACGATATGATAGGATTCATTGGTAGAGATGTGTCAGGTTTAGACTTGTTTTGTTTTTTCGCATAATTGTTCGTGGGTGAGTATTTTTCAGTTATAGATAAAGTTTTGATTTATTTCCCACGGCTGTTTAGATTGTGGATTTTTTCTCTTGTTTGGGTTGCATAGCTTATAAATGTGCGCATATACGACAAGTACACATATTTGAAATTTCATGTATGTTTTTGTGCGTGCACTTGAGGACTCTATATCTGAAAGAAAGTTCCATATTACAATATCTCAATTGTAAACAGACTAAAATAAAAGTATTTTGTTTCTTCAAATGCCAGAGAATTTGATTAATTTTTACGGAGAAAGAGTTATTACTAATCCAAGACATCTTCAGTATTTGAAAATATCTCAATTATGCACAGTCATTATCGCTTACAATGCTTGATGATGCAGCTGATACTTTAAACATTTCCTCACTCTAAATCTTTATATGTGTCCTCATTCAACTGACGAGCAAACTAATTATATGTTAACGAAAGAATATACGACAAACACCTACCACTTGCAACATTTACTCTCTAGCGTGTTAAGCCAGTTTGCAATTTAACTTGGAATTTTGTAATCTGTTATTAAATTACATAAGTTTTGTGAAACTCTAAAATATAAAGTAGAAGAAATGACATTTTTAGTGATGTCTTTTCCAAGTCTCGTTCCTCACGAAGTAACACGATCCTTGTTCTCACGAGTGATGAAAATTTGATATTGTTTATTTTCTACTTTCTTCCTTCAATTGTGTTTCCATTTCTTCCCGAGTGTCTTCCCGACACACAGGGCAATGAAACTCACTGCACAAATGTGTATGCTATTAAAATAAACACACAAGATTGTCCATTTACAAACTCAAGTTATGTGAAGGAAAAGGTGGAAAAGATGAAAGAAGGAAAACGGAAAGGAGTAAAAATGTAAAAAATGAAAACAATGAAAAAAAGCTAAACATATTAAGGGGAAAAAAGGAAATAAAATTCACAGTGACACTGCTTTACTCAATACTTGTGACGTACCAGCTAAAACATCCTTTGCACTTTTTCCGTATATGGTAAGGCAGGGATCATTCTCAAATAATTTTGAGTTCCTTTTTCCATAAATTCCGAGTTCTCTTACAATCACTGATATTGTATCCGACTTCAGATGGCATAATTCTTTGATTCCAATGAGCAAATCACTATATTTTCTGAGCTCATTAAATTCTTTTGCCGAGATATGTTGATCACAAAGTATGCTCATGTCAATCAATATACAAACCTCATTGTTTTGGTTTTTAGCAATAATATTTGGGTTATTAGCTTTGATTGTCCGGTCTGTATGTCCTGGAAAGTCCAAAGAAATCGTTGCATTTTGTCCCCCAGTTATAGTCTCAGGGTTGTGCATACATCATTTGTCAGCAGTTTTGATTTTATCATGTCGTTATATTAACCATTGTTGATATTGGCCAACTCTGTCATGTTTTGTTTTAGACTCTATAGCTGTTACAACCTTGCTCCCAGAGATTAGGTGTTTCACTATTTCCATCTCATTGTTGCAGTATCGCCACTTGGGATCTACTTTATTTTTCATTACATTGGCAGTTAAGATAAACCCTTCGCTCTCTGTCTTTAAACCTGAGATCCGTAGCCACTGAAGGCTGTAGACCACTTTTGGTCTACATCAGCTTGTTTACTACAGGTGACATATTAGTTATGCAGAGGATTTTGTTTTCACCTATGAACTAAATGTTCAAACGCTATTTGCTTTTGCCATTGATTTTACCTTCGTTGCAACAACACTTGCCACACTTCTATTACACCGTTCAATCTGAATATTATGCATGAGCTCGTTAGTAAATTTTTCTCTCCTTCATAACTGAATGAAACTTCTTTCGCCTCTCGTGGTTTTCAGCGAGTTTTAGCATCCAATCATTAGATGTTTCAAGAGATTTTGGCCAGTCCAATTGAGGTGGTTTTGTAAGAGATTTCAAACTGAACCAAGCCTCGAACGTCTTGGGTTCTGGGAAGTTAAAGATGATCTGCGTCTACCTTTGGGTGGTGCATCTTATTGCAAGTCAGCTGCTTTCGGATTTTCCTGTCAATCTTCTTTATTTTGTTCATATTCTAGTTTAACACATCATGATTATTATTTATTATTATTATTATTATTATTATTATTATTATTATTATTATTATTATTATTATTATTATTACTATTGTTATTGTTGTTGTTGTTGTTGTTGTTGTTATTATGATTATCATTGATGATCTTTTTATTATTATTATTATTATTATTATTATTATTATTATTATTATTATTGTGTTTTTATATTCTTCAGGAGGAAAAAGATGATCCACGCGCCAAATACCTTTGCATGCAGTTTATTAAAAGGAGTAATGCCGTAATGCAGATACGAATGTCACCACTGAGCTCTTCCGACGACGGAATATGCAATGACACCCGTTTGATGATGGATGACTGGCCTCTCCTATCCGTCCATTTATTTCATACAACAGAAGTTAAATGCCCTTTTGAAGGAGGCTATGATTTTGATATAAAATTACCTTCAGGTGAAAAAGTGTGTACAAGTAAAATGTTACCATTTCGGTTTGAAAGTTATTGTGTTGACGAAGAAGGTCTATTACTTAGAATTCGTGATAAGACATGTACAGATTACATAGGAAATTTAAAGGAGGAGAACAGACTCCGTTGTTTGGCAACATGGAAACATGGTAAAGATACGTATGTGATTGTACGAGAAACTGATGTTGTGCGCTATTGGTGTATGCGCATCATATACGACGATAACGGTATGATTAGCAGAATTTATTTCTTCTTAGATATGATATGTGATACGAAAACTATATTCCCTACAAGTCGAAAATATCTTGTTTTTGAAATGTATCATCGGGTAATCCGAAGCATATGCAGTGATGAATTTGAAACATGTAGCAGTCATAATATGTGTAATTCGGAACACAGGTCGCACTGCCTGGAATCTTGTGGTGATTGCCAAATTAAAGCCTTTAGTAAATTTCGTGGTCTTCAAGCCTGTACCTTCCCAAAGGTTATGCATGGTACTTGGGTGAGGCATGTCAACCAAGGAACGAGCAAAATCACAATAAGTAATAACACAGTCAACATTAATACTGAAACAAATTGGCATTGTATTGATGCAGGAGAAGGTAACTATTCTCGAAGACGAGTTCTAATGAAAACATTTGATAACGGTTGCTATCCACGTTTTATGTGTATCGAACTTCATGAAGCAGCTCCTTCAGTTATGCGATACCGAGTAGGAAAAATTGTTCTTTGGCCTCTGAACATTAGTCATTTACTTCAAGAACATGTCTGTAATGATAATCTTTTTGCACATAATAGTCCCACATTACCTTCTCAAAGAATCACTCCTTTGCAGAATTTAGTCCGCTCTTATGATAAAAGAACCGTTTCTTGTAATCTACCGCCTGGACTGGGAACATGGATAGCCTTCCGCGACGAGAAAGCGCGACGTGGCTGCCTCTTAAATGACATTCATTTTGTACCGCACCATATGTTTTTGGTGATGGAGAACGAAGAGGGGAAGCACATAACACATGCTGAGTACTTTTGCCTTGCGTCTATGAAATTCATAAATGAATATGACACAATAATTACGCAAACAAAAGATCAAAGTAATGAATATTTGTGTTGGATGATCATTGGTAACAAGGAATTCATTATGCTTCCTGCATCTCTCTGTAACAGAGTTCACGCTGAGGCAGTCTTGAGAAGAGTTGAGAAGCCCTTAGCAAGACTAAGTCTCATAAATAACAGTGAATGCAAACGTGCAGACGAGGAATGGCGTCAAAGAGTTATAGAAGAAAGAAACAAACATGATAATGTAGAGGTGTCTAAATCCATTGCTACGAATACCCGAGGATGCCTAGCGTTAATTGCATTTTTTATGACATATCTGACGTTACACTGATGAATGTAATAGGTATATAAAATATTTAATTATATATAAAAACAAAACAAATATAATGGTATACGCAAATTATGTATATATATATATATATATATATATATATATATATATATATATATATATATATATATATATATATATATATATGTATGTATGTATTTATATATATATATATATATACGTGTGTATAACCTTGTTTACCAAACTGGGAAAAGATTGTGTGCACACAAATAAATGAAATAAATACTAATAAATTGACCAAATCCAACAACAGCAAACATTTATATGAATTAATATATGCGTATGAGCCATGAAATAAGAACATGTTCATCACAAAAAAACAACACTAACAACAAATATAAACCTTAATATACTGATAAGAAGTAATTTTCCCATTAAATCATCGGATAAATAAAACCACTATCAATGAAGCAGTTAAAATATTACGAAAAGCTACGTCAATTTTTAAACCCTATTCTTTTATTATGGATTTGGTAGTTATGTCTGGCGATAAGCTTGTGCAGAGCAGGGAGAATGATTAAAAAAATTACTGACGATGTAAAGAGACTGAAAAGTGTCCAAGAAACCAGCGAGCAATAGAAAGTAAAATGCACAAGTACACAAAATGTTCACGGAATTATGACACTGAAAATAAATGATACATTGAGGGTAAGACAAATGAAAACAGAATAAAAGTTAATATAAATGGTTTGACAAGAAGACAATCATGGGTAGAAAGGGAAATAATGAGATATAAAGAAAACAAAATACGTTTTTATCAAAATCTCACTAGGGATATAATGCTAAGACATTTCAATAAAAAGGAAGAATTTAAACAAACGATTGTAAATGCAAAAATTCATCCGCTACACTTTCCGTTATGTAAAAGGCTCTAGTTGCGTGGAAGGTTATATGTAAGGATTGAAAGAAAACTTAAGTGAGTAGGGGAAAGGACGGTCTAAAAAAAATTGAATGAAATAAAGGGGGAAACCGAATGAGAGAGAATGATGTGAACAGTAAAAGAGATGAAGAAATTTGGTGTTATCGTTAGAGAATCGCGAAACCAAGGTGAGTTAAGCAGAACATTAAAGAAGAGAATCTATCTATCTATCTATCTATCTATCTATCTATCTATCTATCTATCTATCTATCTATCTATCTGTCTATATGTCTGTCTGTCTGTCCGTCCGTCTATCTATGCATGTATGTATATATGCGTGTGTGTGTGTGTGTGTGCGTGTGTGTGTGTGTGTGTGTGTCTATATGTGTATCTATATGTATACACGCCTATACAAGTATGTATATACAATGAGTCGAAACATATTCTATTATCTGTTGTGTTTCAACGTCAGGCGTGTTATATTTCGTGATTCTGCCGGGATGTATCTAGGTATACATGTATTTCTGTACGTATTATTGCGTATTTGGGAGTTGGTTCGAAATTTGTTTAATCAATTCCCCATGTCCGTATTCCTTAAGTATCCCACTAAATTATTTTCACATTTTCCTCCCTTTTACGGTTCGCTACGCATATTAATTATATAAACACTTATGAAAAGAGGACGTGTGAAACATGAAGAAAGCAGAAGCACAAAGGAAGAAAAGGAAAAGAATAAGTCCCACATAACCATTATATAATATAGAGAAAAACCGTAGTACAGGTATGGATGAATCTATGCAAATATTCCTGTATATATGTTTCTGGCTGTAATTATGTATAATTGTATACAGATGAAGTTAAAACTCCTAAGAGATTGAAAAAAAGCGAGTATAGTCTATGAAAAATTAGAATAGACAAAATAATAAAAAAAAAAAAAAGAAAAGAGAGAAAATAAATACCAAACTTGATTCTATGACTCTTTCCTTCTGCGCTGTCTACCCTCATGATGAATGGATCTAACAAATTTGTAATATTTTTTGAAAGAGAAAATGAGATGGTTAGAATATTGATAAGCATTGGTTCCCTAATGTGCAATTTGAGATACAGAATACGTATTGTGCTATTACTTGCTTCCGATATATATATGACGCTAGAAGTTGCACAGTTGAATTCCCATGAGACCACATATATCTCTAAGCGAATACATATTCAAATGCTAGAATATAGAAGATAATCTGTGTGCATGGCTGAATATCGTTATATATATATATATATATATATATATATATATATATATATATATATATATATATATATATATATATATATATATATATATATATATATATATATATATATACTAATTTAATTAAAACCAATTTAAAACCAGTGGCCTAGCATAAAGAAAATTCTGAAAATTCAGAAAAATTATATAACATACATATGAGAAGGGATGACCACTAAGTGGATATCCATTATGCTAGACATAAACCATCTACGGTCAAACCACAAAAAAAAAAGAATGTTCTCTAGGTAAATTCACACACACCAGAAAATGAACGGGCAAGACAAATGAAAATATACAAAATAAAATATTAATCGTAGACCAGGCTTCGCACATTATTGGATTAATGTAATGTTTACTTACATAACCCATCAGTTGCTCATCAGTACGACCGTTCAATTCAATATAATTTGCAGAATTCAGTATAACTTGCAGTTTCAATTCAATATAATTTGCAGAATTCAGTATAACTTGCAGTCCAGCTCTGGGACTTTTGAAAATAATTCCGATGTAATCGGTAGAACTGTACGCATGTCTAATCTTATGTGGACAACTCGTGAAATGTTCTGCAAATTATATTGAATTGAACGGTCGTACTCTTAAGTCACGGATAGGTTATGTGAGTAAAAATTACATTAATCCAATAATGTGTGAAACCTGGTGTATGATAAATTATTTATTTTGTATATTTTCATTTGTCTTGCCCGTTCATTTTCTGGTGTGCGCTGAATTTCCCTAGAGAACATTCTCTTCTCTTGTGGTTTGACCGTAGATGGTCTGTCACTAGCATAATGGATGTCCACTTAGTGGGCATCTCCTCCCATATGAATGTTATATATGTGTGTGTAAAATCTATCATACGTTGATATATGCATGTATATTCAAATATAAGGGTGTATAAATATGTGTACATATGTGTTCACAATATAAAACATATATTCGTATACACACACACGCACACATATATGTATGTTTTCATATATGTATATATATATATATATATATATATATATATATATATATATATATATATATATATATATAGTGGATAGAAGGTGTTACGTTCTAAGGTTTACCTTCGCGAAGCATAGCTACACATTTAGGTAATGAAAGATTTGTTTGTCGATATCTTATTTCTCAAAGTTTGTGTCGTTCCTAGTAGTTGAAAAACGTGAAGAACCACAGGATTTGCAGGGTAGTCGTCTAAAAAACAAAAAAAAAAAACAACTAACATTTCTAATTCCACATTACATATTCATTACAGCACAGGTAATACGTTATGCATATAAAGCCTGTTAATTATAATATTAATAACATGAATATAACAACTTCATAATAATTAAATGTAAAACAAATATAGGATTTTATAGACCGCTATATGATATAGTAAAATTTTAAAATAATACCTTTCTATTTGAAAGAATTTCCTATACTAAGCTTTAGAAATTGCAATTATAGAAAGATGGTTTCAGAAAAAAAAACACACATATATATATATATATATATATATATATATATATATATATATATATATATATATATATATGCATATACACACGCGTGATAGGAGGGAAGAGAAAAATATTTTAAGTGGAAATATATAAAGGGGAGTAATTATAATGTTAGACATTCACACACACACATATATACCCATACATGTATACATATGTATGTGTATATATATATATATATATATATATATATGTATGTATGTATGTATGTGTGTGTGTGTCTATGTGTGCATATATATGTAGGTATATATATATATATATATATATATATATATATATATATATATATATATATATATATATATATGTGTGTGTGTGTGTGTGTGTGTGTGTGTGTGTGTGTGTGCGTGCGTATGCATCTATTAATGTTTGTCCTTATGTTCAATTATAATTAAAAAAAATTACATCCATCTGAAGGGTTACTCTATGTTTTTGTAGAGTGCAATTTTATTATTCTTATACAAGAATGTTGTTTTCAAACACTTCGAAGTTTTGCCCGCTTAAGCCATC
>NC_142928.1:47320346-47362846 GCF_046866305.1 Octopus bimaculoides
TATGTGTGTGTGTGTGTGTGTGTGTGTGTGTGTGTGTGTGTGTATATATATAGACATACATTTATATATATATATGGGCATGTATAATATTTACGTTTGCATTTTTGATATAATATACATGTATGCCTACTGGTACACAAGCTTTCGATTATATATATATTTAAGCCTTTATATTTATATGCTCGTATAAATATATTTACAAAACATGTTGTTGCTGATTTGAACTGATCAGCTGTAATCTAAGCCACAATATATCGAAGACCTCTCATGCACTGCACTCACGCACATATACATACATATTATATATAAACAAACAACATTATCACTCTCTTCTTATTCCTAGACACACACACACACGTGTGTGCATGTACACAATATATATCCATATGTATTTATATAGGCATGTCTGTAATTGTATGCACACAATCATATATAACTGCTAAATCTGTATCTATCCATCCAACTATGAATATACACATATATATGTGTATACACACACACACACATACACATACAAACATATGCACACACATAAACCCGTTCAGTAACTCTAGGGCATAGTACGTTTACGTTTACCATGCGGAGAACACCCCAATGTCTACAAGATGCGGTAAAAGCTGTGCGTATATGCGAGATTTAGACTATGACTTAGTGTTTCATGATAAGTTTCATATCAGTTTTAAGTGCCTACCGACACATGTATCGCTTCTATGCCTATTTCGCTTTCGTAGCTAGATATATGTGTGTGTATGCGTATGTGGGGGGGATATATATTTATACACACACTCACGCATATATATATGCACATACGTATGCGTCTAATATATATATATATATATATATATATATATATATATATATATATATATATATATATATATATATATATATATATATATATATATATATATATATATATATATATATATATATATATATATATATATATATATATATATATATATATATATATATGCATGTATGTATGAATGCATATTGTGTACATATTGAGTAATCTTTCGATTTAATGGTAAATATATTTTTTGATAACTCGACAAACAAAATATATATTAGCGTATGTAAACACACACACACACACAGACACACATACACAGACACACATAGATATATATATGCATAATGCATTATATAATCCAGTCGCCACGTGTTGATGATTTTATTAACGTATCAAGATATTTCCATTAATTCTTACGACGACTTACATATTTCTGATTATTTTTCAAAAATGCATTTCATTTACAAAAAGCATATTAAGAAATACTATTAAATGGTGTTTGACCCTCGTTATGAAGTACAGGTACGAAATTTTGTGGGTTGAAATATTCATTGCAACTATACTTATTATTTGAATCATATTATGGCTCATATTTCTAAATATATTTTTAGAAATGAACAATGGATCAAAAAGGGAAGCGAAATGAATGTTTTCATGACAGAATGCTTAAATCTAGTGTTTGATATAAATTTAATGTAACACTAAAACGGAAACAATGATAGATACGAAAGCATTGTACATTTACTTATATTAAAATGCCCATGGAAGCGAAATTGTATAAAGATGCGAGAATTTTCCCAAATTCAAAGTGAACTGTTTTTTCCCATCTCCATTCAAAATATGGAACTTTGTATCTTTGTTAAAAAGCTGTCAATTCTTTGCAGATATATTCCATATAATTGAGAATTGAAGAGGGCAGGCAAACATACATCATACATTCATTCATGCATACATCCATACATCCATACATATATACATACATAAACATGCATATATATATATATATATATATATATATATATATATATATATATATACATATATATATATATATATATATATATATATATATATATATATATATATATATATATATATACACATATATATATATGTATATTTGCGTATATATTTATGTATGTGTATACTCGCAGACACACACACACACACACAAATACACATTTGCATATACATATGCGTGCCTAGGCTTCAATTTTAACCCAACAATGGCAACTGTTAACATGGCACCGACAAAAGTAATTTGTGAACAAAAGGGGATAGAGTAATTCCCTTTATAGCAGCAACAGCATTCATATTTCGAAGAGAATGGATAATCGTAATGCAGTATACGTGTCTAAATGCTGTTGAGTCTGTTCAAGGTGAAACTTTGGCAGAATTTCATCAAAAGAGACCAGCCACAACATTACTGATTTACGTTATACAATACGTTCTTCTTACAAGTATGTTACTGGTAGTAGGAATAAAATCAAATTGTCAACATTAATAACAAAATTTGTAATATCAACAACGTCAAAGCCGTTAAATCGAAAGGCATTTATAACTGGTATGGTTATACACAAAGCTTGAGAAATTATAAGAAACTTACTGATATTTTTTATTGAGATGAGACATATTCTTTAAATTAACAATAGATTTTGGGATTGGAACGTTACTATTAGATGTTTCTAATCATCATCTCCACATGACAATAATTCTCTATTCACATCTATCTACTCAAGATTGGCATTCAGAATATATGTCAATCCACTATTTATTATCTTACACATCGCTGTCACACTGATAGCGTACAATATTGAATTCAAAGAAGCTTGCAAAAGTGAAAAAAGATGTTTGATATGAACAACGATGACACTAATATATATATATATATATATATATATATATATATATATATATATATATATATATATATATATATATATATATATATATATATATATATATATATATATATACAGCGATAAGACGAATCCTCGCCGCACACGATGTGTTATCAATACCATAGTAAAAAAAAAAAAAAATCATCAATGTTGGAATGGAATTGTGTGCGCGTGAAAATGAAGCGAGAATACTCACAGAAAGCATTATAGCACTTTCAACATCAAATATATCTAATATATTATTAAAGTATTATTATTGAATTGAATGACGTTCAACAATTAGTTTCGTTTTTTTAAAATCAATATCTTTTTTTTTTTTTTAAATAGGGAAGCAATCCAAGAGAAACATACTATCGGAGACGTTTATTTATTTATTTCGTTTCCTTAATAATGTTTCATTTAATTTAAAGATATAAAATTAAAATCATTTCTTTAGAGAAGATGTAATTTGAAATAAATGAAAGCTTTTGTATTCTATTAAACTATTGATCTACATTAATAATATGATTATTAACAGTTAAATTTGACATTTAAACATTTTCCTACTATTATTACTGCTACTACTGCTACAGCAACTACTCCTACTACTACTACTACTACTACTACTACTACTACTACTACTACTACTACTACTACTACTACTACCACGACCGTTAATAATGATGATGATGATGATGATGATGATGGTTATGATGTTGATGATGATGATGATGATTATAATCATCATCATTATTATTATTGTCGTTATTATTATTATTATTATATTTTATTATTGTTGTTGTTGTTGCTGTTATTGTCACAACAATAGCAACAAGAACGAACACGATGCCAAAGCTGTCATGTTGAAAGTTAATAATAGACTTTTGTGGAATTTATTCGTAGTGACATACCATAATTTTGAGGTAAGAGTAATGGTTATGGCTGTGTAGGATAGAACAGAACAAATGCTGTTATACCGTTCACTCTTCTAGATATTCCATCTATCACAAGGTGAAAGATGAAATATCTAGGAAAGTGAAAATTAAACAATATATATATATATACATATATATATATATATATATATATATATATATATATATATATATATATATATATATATATATTATGATCTAACTACAGAAACGAAGAGGTTGTGGAGCAAATGTGAAAATTATTCCTCTGATAATTGTTGCACGCCACACAACGTCCAAACTGGAGTACATTACAGATGATATTACCGACGGCATTCCACCAGAATTCAAGGAAAGATTCTTGAGACGGATACTCGTTACACAATCTGAGGATAACATCTTTATTAAATAAGGATGCGATGACGTTTCTGTTATAATAATTATATAATAAACAGCAGGAACAATACCATCAATAACACTAACAATAATAATAGTAATAGTAATAATAATAATAATAATAATAATAATAATAATAATAATAATAATAATAATAATAATGATGATGATTTATTTGTCATCATGTCACTGTATGAAGGGTAAAACACAAAGACGGACATAAAGTGTGGCATTTACATAGAATGGACTAATTTTGATAAAAGGGGATACAAGTAAACATAGTATACAAATACGCTGATGATATTGCAGCCCTAATACAAAGGGATATATATTTAGGGCTAATCGAGGAACCTCACGATTCCAAAATCACCCTGAATACAACAGAAAGTGTTCTATCCAAGAGTCATCAATCGGCCTATAGGCGGTCTCTGCCATTTTCCACTCTCAACTTTCGAAAATCTCACTCTTGCACAACCCATCCCTCGCTACGCTCACATTCCAGTTTAACGCGAAGAAATAGGCTAAAGAGGAATTTTTTTACCCTCAAATATTTCAACGCCATTCAGCATGACAACCCCTTGGCAACACACGGCATACATTGGAATACTGCTCTGTTGAAAGAGATCGGTGGAGCAACCATAACCATGGACTCAGTTTATGACGATATCTCTCCTACACGTGAATGCACATGACTGACATATCTCAAAAAATCAGTTATGCTTCGATGCTGAACTAATCTGTGAACTGTTTCGTCGCTTCGTGCGCATCTCGGACAGATTTATCTGACAGTACTTTTGTGACTGCATAATCTATTCTGAGCTGGTAGTGCACTTCGATGCAACTGTCTGGCGAAGAAAATCTGGAAGTTAGTCAGTGGAATCACTAAATTGAAAACTCTTTAACATGGACAGGCAAATTCGCTCTTTCAACAGACAGTGTTTTTCTGAGAATATCGTTGCTCTTCCCTTACCTCTGTAAATTGCAAGGGTGGAAGATACACTGACCCCTTTGACTGAATGTCAGAGGGCAATTAGTGCCATCAAAAGACAGAGTATTAATCACACAGTCTCTTCTCTATGATGCATTGTATTGCATGTGGTGGAGGCTGTCGTGGATAGAACTATTTTCTTATCGCACACGTTCCACCATTAACAAGCGCTAGTCTCTTTGCTAACACCGTGGCCAAACATTAAGCTATGTATTTAGCAGTGTTATGGTTCAGAAATTGATAATTACTTTCCCCTTGTCGATGTCCATTCGCAGTAACTTTACCAATCCCTGGCTCACGAAAGTAAGAATTCTTCCGTTGCGCGGCCAATTGCAGTCCCCGTCTAATAGGTAGGAACTAAACCCCGCTCACGTCACCGATTTACTGCCAGCATAAAAAGTCGGAAAGGTGCTGCTGGCAATAACATCTCAATCTGTCACAGAAATGTTTATTGTTACCGTGTCTCGTTTCCGCCACATAAACCCATCGAACAGATTTCTTTCTTACTTGTTTAGTCTCAGAAGCTTTAGCTCTCAAAATGCAAGCTTTGCATGTCGCTTCGCAGAAAACATCAAATTCTATAATCATGCTAACACGTCGGTGGTGATGCCTTTCCTAATTGCTTCTCATAGATTGCTAGTTAATTCCCTTCCCCCACCATCCTATTTCACTCTGTTAACATCTCTTTGCCTAATGCTACCGATTCTGATTTACTTGCCCTCTTCAGTGAGCCCGCTAGTGGTTGTTGTAGTATGCTTCCGTCTGTTGCTACTTAACTAATTCTTAAATCCAGTGCTTGTAGCTTTTGCGTCCAACTTTCAGTAACTGGTACTTTGTCTGTTGGTTTTATTTAAGACGACTGAACAGATCACAAACTTGTGGTCTATGAAACCGTCTAGTTTAAGGTCGGAACATACTATGCTATCCCTGTACTCTAGCCCAATAAAAACTCAATTTAATTTGAACTGGAGGACTAAAAGTGGTTGTTCCATATACACTTTGGCACTTTGGCACTTTGGCACATGCTGGATATCTAGTTCGCACTTATGAAATACCTTTAAACGCTTGTGCAGCTTTTAGGGTTTTTGCGCTCCTTCTTCTATGTGTTACACCCACACAATATCTTCCTTTGTCTGAACTAAATTTCTGTCTACTGTCATAAGAAAAAGTGAAACGTTCTCTGAAATATTTCTAAGAGTCTGAAGAAATGAGACTGACCTGCTTCTCGTTGATGCCTAGATAGCCACAATCCGAAAGTACCACCTTCGCTACCATTCACATCCAGGACAACTAGGCTACTATCTGGGTTCGGGAAGATGGCATGTATTTTGAGGTTCCAGGCTTCCAGACTGGACTGCCATTCCACCACTCAAATCCGACTAACAGCAAGATGGCAAAACTTCAAAAATAGATGTTACGGTGTGCGCTCCAGATATCCGTATCTCGTTAACAAGCGGTGTATCTATACCTAACTATCTGAGGTCGTTTAATAACGGACCTTGCTTTGAAACCGAAGCCGGGCACCGAACATATACTCAACCTACTGTAAGTATAGGCATTTATGTCAGAGAAAAGTTATGAAAGAGGCAGTTTACTGATCCTCTTTTATTGCCTCTATGTATTTTTCTTTAAGAAAACAAATCATTTTTGGAGTGGGAGAAGTCGTCATCCGCCACCGCAGGCTTCAAAATATATTTCTAACTAATTACCTCTTGAATTAATACGATGTAGCTCTGACCAACAATGACGTTCAGAAAGCATATTTGTTCATGATTGTGTGACTGTGTGGTCATGTTGTTGTTTGAATGTTTACTGTTTGATTTTATCGTAATAATGGTGTTTATGTGGGTGAGTTGTGTGGCAAGTTTTCTAACTCTCTGGGCATTCTATTTCTACGGGTTTTCTATCACATCGCCTTCAATTTAAGACAACCTCTATTTGTTTGAGACTGATGTCTCCTTTTCTCCCTGACAAAAACGTTTGGAAACGATTTCATTAGTCTTTCATCTCTTGATGGTGTTTTCATTCGTGAGTCACATGAAAGAGGTACGTGTGAATTTGTTTCTCAATTTTGAATTACTTGTGTATGAGGGAGGTTTTCATTATCTTTAATGGAGTTGGTATTATCAGTGGACAGTGTCAGGCTTTCTCCAGTGCTGTACAGAAATATTCCAGATTGTTTGAATTTTGACGCACAAAGCATTTGGGCTTACTGCCCTCAATTACTATCGGCATTTGATTGCAATCCCCGAAAGAGAAAAGGTTGAGAATACAGGTGACTCTCTTGGAGTTAAAGATTAACTAGAATTCCATCACAATCCTATTTATGTTGCGTTAAGGGGTGAATCTTCCCTCCATCTCTCCTCTGGCCCTCTAAATCACCATGACACATGTCAGATCTTTGTCTGCCGGCAGATTTTAACTCAAATTTGAGTTAATCTCATACCTATAATTAAACGAATAATGATAAAAAATCTGGGAGTTTCTGGTTATTATTGTCATTGTTCGAGTGTCATGGTTGCTGTTACACAGGGCTGCTAACGTTCCATAATGTTATTCCTTTATATATATATATATATATATATATATATATATATATATATATATATATATATATATATATATATATATATATATATATATATATATATATATATATATATATATATATATATATATATATATATGCGTGTGTGTGTGTGTGTGTGTGTGTGTGTGTATCAATCAGGGAACATACCCTCTCTAGACATTTTCCCATTCCTACCAAGGAATTGCATTTAAGTCTTCTGTCTTTTTGACAGATACTTTTATACCCTAATGCTTACTTAGGTGAGCCTGCCTTTTCTTCCTCGTTAAGAGAGATTATTCTAGCTTCAACAATACTTTCTTTTTATTGCAATACTTTATTTTTTCAAATCTAGTGATCGGACAGACCGCTATCTACCTGCCTTCGACGAAAATATTGTTTTGTTGAATGAATTAGTTGTTGTTGTTGTCAAAGGAGACTGTTTTCATTGTTCTCACTGCTGCTTTTGTTCGCGATAGTCATCTCATTCTTGATCCTATTGTTTTTGGTTTCTTTCTCATTCGACCTGCTGTTATCGTTGTTGCATTCTTAATTTTGTTGACGTTCCCGCTGTTGTTGATGTTGCTGTTGTTTGCTTTTGTTGTTCCTATTGTCGTTACTGTACTTGTGCTTGCTTCTGTTCTTAGTGCTACCTTTCGTTGTTTGCTTTGTGATCAGACTACACTAAGCGTGTGACACACACTTTCATGACCTCGTGGTTGCCCTTATTCAAACAACTTTCACAGCTGTATTTTTCTCCACGCCTAAAACAATCAAATAACATTAGAAGCAAAACATTTTATGGGCAATTCCCCCAAAAAATAAAGGACTTTAAACAAAGGTGAACTCATCAGTAATTAGTGGAACCCTTCCTTTCCACGATTATGCAAAAATGAAACATAAAATGCCGTCCTCATGGATAAACACCACAGTTTGAATACCAAAAAAATTCTGGGATCGACATTCAGCTTAGCTTACCAAGCGACAATGATGATGATGATAAAGACGGTGACGACAAAGATTATGATTATAATTAGTAGTTATAGTATTAATAATAGTAATAATGAACATATTTGTTTAATAATTATAATCATAATATATAAATAATAATGGTTTTAGATTTAGACAAAAAGCCAGTAATTTCTTAGGTGGGTTTATTAGTTGATGACACATACTTTACAGGTATTTTATGTTATCAATCCCAGAGGGGTTAAAAGCAAAGTTGACAGCAGCGGATCTGAATTCGGAGCGGAAAAGGGGTAGAAGTAACGTCACAAGTAACTTTTACCGAAGCTCTAACAATTTAATCTGGCCGCTGCTTTAATGATGATAACAACAACAACAACAACAAAACCAATGCTAATAATAATAGCAACAACAACAACAACAACAACAGCAACAACAACAATAATAAAAATAATAATAATAATAATAATAATAATAATAATAATAATAATAATAATAATAATAATAATAATAATAATAATAATAGTAATAATAATAATAATAATAATAATAATAATAATAATAATAATAATAATAATAATAATAATAATTTATTCTTTAATTGGCCTGAAGAGCTAATATATGCAAACATGAAAGGACATACAATAACATTAAAAGACAAAAAAACTGGACGATACAATGGGTTTTGAAATTAGAGTAAATAACAATAAAAAATTAAAGAGGTAAAACCCCAAATAGGGGGAGACGCTTTACATGTTACTCGTAGAAAAACCCACAAAAGCCATGGGTGCCTGACCAACAGAGCAAGAGCCCTTCTTAAATTTTTCATAGGTGTATCCTCTCACACTGACCATTCCTTCAACATTCACCTGCCTTGCTAAAAGACAACACATCCTTCTGCACCCTCGCTTTCTTCTTTAAGCGAAACTTGAAGTAGTTGATGAGGGCTTGGCCAAAGAGAAAGTGTCTGACTTTAGCCCTTTCAAACAAGTCTCTTTCATTACAGCTTCTAGACAAATAAAACTTGCCTGCCCCTCCCGGCCAAAGGAGGTCGGTGGGGCAATCTTCACTATGGATTTAGCTGGTAGCCGGATCCGTCCTATACGCGACAGCAAGTGTTTGATATAAGCCTATAGGTTCGCAATGCTTGGGCACTAGATGAGGGCGTACAGAACGGTTCCATCTCTCTGCGCACACCTCGGGCAGGCTCGACTGACGGAACTTCCGTGCCTCTAAAGTTTATCCAGAACTCGCTGCGCCTCTAGGTAGTAGTACCAGCAAGGGATTTCTGGATTTTATCCATAGACCCAGGTCGGAAAGCTCTCCGAAACAGGCCAGTAAGTTGATCCTCGTTGACCCTCAGAGTTTCCCCGATAACGTCGTCGCACTTTCCTTGCACTAACCCTCCATAGGACGTTAGAGTGGAGCTACCACCGACCGCAATGCTCGCTTGGCAGAGGGCTATGAGCGCTTGACGGCACACGAGGTGCCAAGCGCCCCTCCTTGGTTTACGCCTACTCCAGGATTGCAGCTCAGCCAAGGAGGCGAGCTGCGCAAGAGCGTGTCTGACAAACGGCGGCCACACCTGCTCACCGTCAAGGAAACGTTTGGAGATGACATAGCCTGAGCGCATGTTTGCACATCAGCAACCATGGCACGCCCAATTCCCCATTCATCTGATGTTTACAGCAGATGGAGCACCTGACCAGTGGAACGTGCCCCTTCCTCAGAAACCGGAGGAGTAAGCGCACGAGCTTAGTCAACCAGCAAATAGGTCATGGGACGACGATCAATAATAATAGCAGCAACAACGATTCTTTTCTTTTAAATATAGGCATAAGGTCTCAAATTTTGGTGGGTATTGGATTCCATCAGTAGTTTTTCTCAGTACTTAATAGATACTTTCTTATATCGACAACCAGGGTGGTGGGTAGGTGAATGTCAAAATTGACCTCTAGGTCAATTTTGAATAAGAGTATAATAATTTTAAATAGGAATAAGAGCAAATTTTCCAAAGCATTTTTGGTGATGCTCTAACGATTGTGTTTCCACCGCTCTAAAAATATCATCAAAAACAACAGGGATAACAATAATAATAATAATCAACAACAATCATCATCATCATCATCATCATCATCATCATTGTCATCATCATCATTATTATTATTATCATCATCATCATCATCATCATTATTATTATTATTATTATTATTATTATTATTATTATTATTATTGTTATTATCATCATTGCAACGATAATACACATTGCTTATGATATACCATTACCAAATTAATAAAATGTATTTTACAGATGGATAACTGTAAAAATGTACAGAAAAGTTGATATTGAATGAAATTCATTATTAAGAATAAGAAAGTTACCATTATTTCAGTGGTATTTGTCAGCACTGATGTGTTGGGCAAATATTTCAAGCCATTTCTTTGAAAATAATCAACAAAGACAGGTGTTGGTTCGTTTTGTAAAATAGCAATACCATGACTTTTTAAACGTTGTTAAAATTTACGCATACAGCATATGTTAGTTTCAATACATTTTGATGTTAACATACGTCATGACTAGAAAGAGTTAGAGGTTATTAGAGATGTTTTCAGAGCATCACAGAAATTTGAAGGGAAGAATTTCAGTATAACTATATACAAGCATTTTTGCTCGACGTTCCACGCATTTTGGAACCTCTCCAATTTCGGTGCTTTTCTGTTTAATTGCCTGTTTCCTACGTCCGAGGCTAATCCATAATCTCTATATCTATAAAACAGGGGATGTTTGTGTGTGTGAGTACGTGAATGTAGTTTATGCACGTCCACAAATTAGCACGCATGTCGCTCCAATTTTAGGACAAGATTCGGAATGACACTATGTGCATTTTAGTGAACTTTCTCTCTCAGAGGTACCCGCGTATACCTGTAAAAATCGATAAATTTTTGCCAATGTTGCAGTTTGTTGACATGGCGAAGTCAAATCTGTGCGTACGCGCGTGAAGGCGAGAGAGAGAGAGAGAGAGAGAAATTGTATATTTGTGAGACGGAGGATGAAGGAGTCATACATTTCTCTGCCAGCGTCTGTGTGGTAGGCAGCAAGCAAACAGAAAAAAAATACCTCCACCTCTCTCTCTCTCTCTCTATCTCTCCCTCCCTTACATAAACATGCCAGTTACTCTCTTTCTTTCTTACAAACACACACAGCAACATTACACACAAAACACATGTTGCCGAAAAGAAATAGACGCTATCTTTTTATAGTGAGTATGCCAGACAGAAAGTGTGGTGTGTATGTGAAGTTGTTTTGTTAGTGTGAGAGAGCAGCATGTGTGTGTGTGTAATGTTGCTGTGTGTGTGATACAGGGAGAGAGAGAAAGAAAGTAAGAAAGAAGGAAAGAAAGAAAGAGAGATAAATGTGTGTAAGAGATAAAGAGGGAGAGCGCGATCTCTCTATCTCTGCCGAATTGATGTAAACAAACCCATGTGGTCTGATTTTCACGTTTAAATCGCCATTTCCAAAATATATTTATTTCAAATCATTTATCCGTATATATACGTAAGGCAAGATGTGTGTGTTTTGTTGATATACGGGCAACACACACACATACGAACATGTATACGTACACAAATATGTATGCAATTGGTGTACATACGTGCGTGTGTGTATGTGTGTGTTGCTCATATAAATATATATATATATATATATATATATATATATATATATATATATATATATATATATATATATATATATATATATATATATACATTTATATAGATAGGATGATGAATTGAATATTAATTCTATTTAAAACCAAGTGGCCTAGCATTTAACAAATCTGAAAATTCACAAAAAATTGTATTACACGTGTATAAGGGATGACCACTAGGTGGACATCCAATATGCTAGAAAGAGGTCATCAACGACCCAACCACAAAGAAAAATAATGTTCTCCAGAAAAAATTCGCAAAACGCCTGAACAGGACAAAATGAGAAATATACAGAATAGAGAATTAACTATGGCCTGCTGCAGTTTCGAACATTAACGTTTTACTTTCGTAACATCCGTGTTCTCATATCTGAACAGAACCGCTTTTGACACAGAGAATCGGGAGCCCTTTTGGTCATTCTATTTTCCTTGCTGGAAGGGTTCCTAACCCATGAGCAAAGAGGTGTTAGATGATGGCGGTGGTGTTTTCAAAGGGATGGCATGTGTAACCTGATCACCTCTGCCGATCAAACTCTCAACCCATGCACTCCAGTTGCAACACTGATACTGCCCAAATTTGACGTCATGTTACTTAGTTTGGTTTGAAATAAAGAACTTGATTAGCTTAATAATCCCAACTTAATCCCGGGCAAAGCCGGGCTATACTGCTAGTCCATAATAATCTTCCAAATAGGAACAAATCAATGACATGGATTAAGTCATTTGATTTATTTTGGTAGATAACTCTATCCATACTAACACATACACGAACGCACACATCATATTCCTCTTCATGCATATAATTATACATACACACACAACCTCACACACACAAATCCCTACCTAGAATGCAGCTAGTTTATTACTGCTATAATCGAACACTCTCATCTCTCTCTATCATACATAAATACATACATACACGTGGATTAGTGGTTAGGATATTCGCCTCACAATCGTCAGATTTTCAGCTCATGAGTTCGAAAAGCAAGAATGCACATTCTTTATTTCACGAAGTTTCAGTCCACTCACGTAGCAAAAATGAGTAGGACCCGTAATGCAAATCAGCAGCCCTGTTACTTCTCTGTCATGCTGAACTGCGCTAAGGATACACGTATCTCTGACGTGGTCAACCGCTTGCACGTTAAATTCACGAGCAGGCTGTTCTGTTGAGAGCACCAACTGGAACCCTCTGATATATATATATATATATATATATATATATATATATATATATATATATATATATATATATATATATATATATATATGAATGTGTGTGTGTGTGTCTGTGGATGTGTGTTTGTGTGCGTGTTCGTGTGTCCATTGTACATATGTATATGTGGTGATATATCTGTTTGGATATATACATATATATATATATATATATGAGCTAAACAGATATATCGATAAGTAGGCAGAAAGAGATATATAATGAAGAAACCAAAAGCAGAAATTTACGTCAATATGGAATAAAACACAGAGACACAAACTCACGCAAGCCTACACACAAACACAGACACACACACACACACACACACACACACACACACACACACACACACACCTAGGTGTGCGCGTTCACACACGCATGAATTGTACGCAAAGAAAGGGCGCAGGTCATATACATAATAGGCATGTATCGCAAAGAGATCTTCTTCCCTCATAAGCCTTCCATTTATGATGATAAACCATTCATTCATGTGCATATCGGAACTCAGCATTAGTATATGCATATAATTAACTAGATATTAGATCTTTGTAGCAAGATGGAACGAAGTGATCTTCTCGAGGTCCTGATGTACTTAGAATATGCAGTGCTGAGTTCCAGATAGCTGCAGTGGTGAAACGTACGACAGACGTAGTAATTTATACTTTATATCTAAATTTTCTCTAAGTAGTTTTAAAACGTATCAAAATATTATTTGTATTCAACTATAAATTCCTTTTTAATATTTTGAAATTAGCATACAAAATTATTTATTTGCGGTTTAGATACCCTAAATAAAAAAGACAACTGAGAAACGGCCACATTCAAGAGATGCATTTCATTATACCCGATCGTCGTGGTCAGTAATTTTACTTACGTTTATAAAGACAAATAAACCTTACACCCGACAGTTACTTTGTTTTCTAACATTTTCCCGCTTCTTTCTTTCACTTTCTCTATCTCTCTCTCTCCACAAAGACTCACGGACAACGCAGACGCACACACACATATGTATTGACATATTTAAATATATATATATATATATATATATATACGACTATATGTAACAGACTAAAATATACACAAGTATAAATGCCAAACAAGTTGGAAAGATATTACTCCAATACCGAAGTGTAAACTTGATAATAATATATATATATACGTGTATATGTATGTAAGTATGTATGTATGTATGTATATGCATAAATATATATATATATATAATATATGTGTGTGTGTGTATGTGTGTGTGTACATGTATGGTGTTTGTCTACTCTTTACACAGAGTTTGACCACATCCTGTACCTACACCTTAGCCCCTTCATGTTCATGGCGTGTGATGTGGCTTTTTAAACCAGACAATATTCTGAAAAAACACCCACACATATTGCACCTTTGATTTGAACTACCAATACGTGCATGTATGTATATATATATATATATATATATATATATATATATATATATATATATATATATATATATATATCACGTGCAACTTATTGCATTATTGTATGCATTTATGTAACTCTTCAAGCGTGAATCTTGAGGTTTCAGCTTTCAGTAATATACAAAATGCCTTAGATGAGTGTATTTGAATTCAGCTTCAAAAGCTTATTTTATATTTCAACACTCTTCCAAATGCTGATTCGTTAAAAACTTTATTAAATCGAAAGTTTTTGAAGTATTGATAAAAAATTTATGAATCTGAAGACTCAGCATGCGGGAAATATATATTTGTGGGTGTGTTTGCGTGTGTGAGCGCGTGTGTGTGTTTGTGTTTGCGATTGTATAAACACTTCACATACACCGGTATAATTGTATAATTACATACATACATATATATATATATATATATATATATATATATATATATATATATATATATATATATATATATATATATATATATATATATATATATATATATATATATATATATGTATATATACATACATATATATGTATATATATATTATTATTATTATTATTAATATATATATATATATATATATATATTTATACAAGGGCATTACTATATAATAACGCCTCACGCAACGAGGGACTCTAACCCTAAGCCTGACCTTAGAGTCCCTCATGGCGTGAGGCGTTATTATATAGTAATGCCCTTATATAAATATAAATATATAAATGATGGATTTTTTCCCTTATGAGGTTTCTTCACGCTAGCTACTTGATAAATTCTTGTAAAAGAATTCGTCCTATTATTGAATTTTAATATATATATATATATATATATATATATATATATATATATATATATATATATATATATATATATATATATATATATATATATATATATATATATATATATATATATATATATATATATATATATATATATATATATATATATATGTATATATATATATATATATATATATATATATATATATATATATATATATATATATATATATGTATATATACGTATGTACATATTGTTATTTACATATGCACACACATACACACACGCACATACACACAAGCATACTCATTTTGTGTATGTGAATGTGTTACGTGTATATTGAAGTCAATATTTTTATTTTATCGCAAATATACATGATTAATTGTATGCGTTATGTATGAATGTATTTACATATGGTTTTATACGAGTTTCATCCTACTATTTTTCATTTAATTAGTGTTCGCATATAATATCTCAAGGGAAATTTCTTCGCCGATGGAAATATTCGGCTTTAAGCATCTAACAAGAACAGTCTTACTATGGAAATCCTATTGAAGTACTAAAGGAAACAAATTGACATTTGAATCTATCCGAAACAAATTTCATTCTCAATTTACATCAAGCTCATTTACCTTGATGCATTGGAATTTACTTTGCATTGAAATACAAAATTATAAACGTTATGTTTAAATAACAAGAATGTTGAAAAAAATGCATATATATACATATGAATATGTTCACATATATGCATGTATGTGTATATATATGTATATATGTATATGAATATATGAATATGTATATCCATATATGTATATGTGTGTATATATATATATATATACATATATATACATTTATTTGATAGTGACAAGTGGAACTAAAATGTTTTGAAAAGACTTAAATAATTAGATAATGAATTACAATTCGGTGATGAAATTAAACTGCAGATTTTTTCTTCAGAATACATATCTGTATAATGATTGCCAATGACTACAAGATCTACTGTTTATAATAACGTTTTACTGATAATTCTGAAAAATTGATTTGAATATGCTCCAGACATTCTTTACCGAAAATTAAAAAAAAAATTGGCTTCTGTTGCTATCTTCGTAAAACATATCGTAAAGAAAATACTGCGAAATATTTTGTGCAGAACACATGACCCAAAATTCCAATTAATCGTATTGTTACTATTATTATCTTTATGAATAATTGCTGTTCTAGCATTTGTTTTCGGAGCTATGAAATTTTGGATTTGTGTCAGGAAATAGGCATGCAAAAATAAATATATGAAAATGCTACATATAATTTCACAGAAAATAAAACAACTGCAAAAACATAACTTTCAGAACAATTGCATCTCCAAAATTAGGCTGAGTGTCACAGAAAAATACACTCTAAAATATTTGAACATGTTGAACATTATTGATTGGATTCTGGTTAAAAGAGAACATGGACTCAGGGCGATACAAATTGAAACAAATTAGCTTTTTTATCTGCATTTCAGCTTTTGGAGGAATAAAATATATTCCTTGATTTAATCTTGCCGATGTTGTTGTTCCATGAAATTATAATATTGTCGTAAATAAAAGAAATCATATTTTTTCCGAGCATCAACAAACTGTCAACTTTCCTAAAGTATAATAAAATTATTATTAATATGAATATTAGAAATTGAGGAAAGAGGTATTTCGTTCATCCTATTTAATTATATAATAAAAAAAACTATATATATATATATATATATATATATATTTGTGTGTAAACGTGTTACGGACCGAGAATTCGTGTATGTTTTACAGTCGTTCTGGTTCTCTAAGCTTTATGCTCTTTCAAATGTGTTTAACAATTTGTAGGGATTTCACTGTATTTTTTCACACAGCTGCCTCAGGCTTTCGTTTAGGTATATAAAATTATACGAAATGGTATGTCTGTATGTGGTAGTTATAAGAAAAGAAAAACAAAGCAAAGAAAAAGTCAGTAGAACTTTGAATGATCTACTCACAATTTCAATCAATCTTCGAATATTAAAACAAAGAAAAATATTTCCCGTCGATTTGTTTGTTATTTTAATTTGAAAATGTCTTGATTAGCATTGATTATAATTCGGATCATTGGATAATTAATAATTGTCATGCATTATATAAATGCTCAAATTATCGCCTCTTAACATTATTCTCATGAACGATTTTTAATTCATTAAACATACATGAATATATGCATACACACATACACAACACACATATTATGTACGAATATGTGATTAGATATATGTATACATGTATTTAGCCATACATTCACACATGTATTGGCCTGTGTGTATGTATATATATATATATATATATATATATATATATATATATATATATATATATATATATATATATATATATATATATATATATATATGTATATATATATATATATATACATATGTAAGTTTGTGTGTATGTATGCGTATATATGTATATATATATATATATATATATATATATATATATATATATATCTATATATATATATATATATATATATATATATATATATATATATATATATGTATGTATATATATAAATATACCTATATATACATGCATATATAAATACGTATATATATGTATACATACACACACACACCCACCCACCCACACACACATATACATATATATATATATATATATATATATATATATATATATATATATATATATATATATATATATATATATATATATATATATATATATATATATATTCAATTATACATACATTCTCTTGAAGCAGCTATGATTCCTCAGAAAGAGGGTAGAAAATTTTAATGTGTTCATCCATTGATCTTCTCAGCCATATATGCGAATTGTTGTATGTTATTCTACCCAATCTCTAAGATGATAATAATATTAATAAAGAACAGCTAAAATGATTAAAAGATTATTGAAAAAAGTATGAATAAATACAATAAAAATACATGTCAAAAATACGAAAAAATTTGTTGGCAAAATATGTTGCTTAAAATAAAAAGAAAATATGCTACAAAATATAAAACTTTGTGTTATATGATTTATATTTGTAAACTTTGTACGTCTCAATTACTGTTCAACTTAAAATTGCTTTATTTTCTCATTTTTTGTTTTTCCTAATTTCACCCTACATTTCTTTTTTATATTCATCTTATGAAAGATATGTGATTTACGGTGTAAAAAATATAATGAAAAGCAGTATGGATTTCAAACATATTTATTGTCCTTATTATGCGTACATATATATATATATATATATATGTTTTTGAAAATTCAAATTCAAAGATGACAGAGGACATTACTTATTGTATTAGTTATTTATTTATTTTATATATCAGCTTGAAATAGTCGATTACTCTTGTTTATGTGTACATATTCGGTTTCTATTTAACAGAAGTATTAAGTATTAAGTGGTTTTCCGAATGAAATATTAAAAAATGATGTTAAGTGCCCATCTACACCGGAAACAAATTCCACTCACTACACAACATACTATTTTTGTTATTTATCTTATTAAACATAATTAACAACATTACAAAAACATTTAAAATTATCAATATATCAAGTGGTGTTTCAAAATGGAACGGAGAACAATCACATTTCATTGAACTACTTCGACGATGCTTCTTTTCAAAATCCAGATTGGGTGAAGTAGGATCATTCATGCTATGCGTATATAGATATAAAGTAATGTTTTTTACTAATTGTTGTAGCCATGTCTAATATATTTAAGATTAATTCGTTGTAAATGGTAGTTAAATTTTCAAGTTGAAGTAAACAACAGAGAAGTTCCTTTGACTGGTCTCAAAATTCGATATACTCTTAATATGGGTATAGATAATTTTATAACCAATTTATTACTTATGCAAACATTGAACAGTAGGTGTAAACACATAAGAGAATGTGCATACAAACATGCGGACATACGTACATGCATATATTCATACACATACACACGCACACACACACGCACGCGCGCATGCACAATCACACACACATTTTGAGAGAGAGTGAGATAGATTCATAAAAAGAGAGAGAGAGATTAATTATTTATAGTATCTGGGAACTCGTCAATTGCGAGAAATCTAATAAATCCAATAAGTCTGACATCTAGAAATTTCTCTAGAAATAGACTTCAATATTTTTATTTCTGTAATTCCGTTATCTGATGATTCAGACTTTGGACACTACAGAGTAAGACATCAACATAGAAATTTATTACATCAACATATGTCGTAAATACTTGCGTAGAAAACATTAAGAATTTACGAAATAGAGAAGGCGATATACTCTATTATTACTAAACTATATTTCAGGCACATTGTCGCAGACCGACTTAGGTATAATCCAAATTTCGTAATTGCAAAATCTGAATTTTCATCACAATCTACGAATTTTCTTTCAAAACTGTCGTCAAACTGAAATGGACATTGATTAAAAAGATAAAATATGTTATAAAAATGTTATTAAATTTCATGCAATATACGATTGAGAAATTAAACCATGCATATCGACCGGTTACTATTACGAATGTTCCAAATCATGTACGAATTCACAAAGATTTACTTCAAAATGTACGATATAAGCTTCTATAAATTAAGACAACTCATGCATTGAACGATATGTGATTGGACATGTATATAAAATATAAGCGATTATGTAAAGATGTATATTCAACAACATTCTGATTTCTATATCTCGTGTTAGGCTTATGTGATCGAGTGTATTGTACAAGATTGGCACAAACAGTTGAATTATTATGTGGCGTGTGTCTATGAGTTTTTGTTGGTAGCTCATTGATACGACCAATTCTTTCTGGCCTGTATTTACATCTGATTTCTTAAACCGTAACGTTTTGGTAGTATACAATGTGTATCACATTTGGAGGAAATACTAGTGTTGTGTTTGCTCGCTTCTTGTATATAGCTAGAGCAGCATTATAATAAGTTGTGGAACAGTCATTTTAACAAGTTATTTTATTTATCACCCGATGAGATACATCTGCACAACTGGATGCTCCTGAACCAGCTGTTGAGTGTCCCGCCCAAGAGGAATCGATGCTAGATGTGATGTGTCGAAACAATTCTCGTGATTAATAATACATTCTCATATATTCCATTTTCCGTCATTCCTTTGCCATATAGCTAACGATTCAGAATATATGCACTTTCAACTAGTTTTCAAAATTGCAGACGTTTGAAGGGAAATGTTCGGCAAGTTCTGTCGAACTAATCTTATTGTGCTTGATGTCGAATCTGTGCCCATTAAATCTTTTGCTTAATTGGTCTGTTGTACAACCAACATAAATCAAGTCTCACCTTCTGTATAAATCATAACATTTCTGTTATGAATTTTGATGGGATTCGCTTGACTCATGTTGTTGCACGATGAACAGGGCTTACCTCTGTTGCGTCTGTTTTTCAAGGTACAGCGTGCAGATAATCCAATATTAGTTTTCTTGGAGTCAGAAATAGCGGTCAAGAATTATATTATATTCTTATTCCGTCTAAATGATACAGTAGGCGGCTGAGGAAATGCATGTTTCTAACGAGCATATTTTTTCGCTACATGCTGGTAACTTTCATCCAACTCTTGAAATGCCAGCGAAATTTCGGTGTTAGTTAATCACTAAAGGAATTCTGTCATCTATTACATTGTGTTTGCGAACATTATGTGTGAAGTTTTGACCATCTTTACTAATCTTAGCTATCTCATTTGCTATTTCCTTTAATCCTGATTCACTGTGACCGTGTTTGACATAATGATGTAGAAAAGCATCTGCATGTTTCAGCAATCCTTTATGTCAGTACAAATCCTTTTTATCCTGAAAAATTGAGATTGCGGATTTGTCCGAATAATATGATGTATATGATCGAAGCGGCGGTGGATGTAAACGTGGAAAGACGCAGGTTTGCAAAATATCTCTGTCACTATTCTGCCTTATCTATCATCATTATTATTATTATTATTATTATTATTATTATTATTATTATTATTATTATTATTATCATTATTATTATTGTTGTTGTTGTTGTTGTTGTTGTTGTTGTTGTTCTTCTTCTTCTTCTTCTTCTTCTTCTTCTTCTTCTTCTTCTTCTTCTTCTTCTTCTTCTTCTTCTTCTTATTATTATTATTATTATTATTATTATTATTATTATTATTATTATTATTATTATTATTATTATTATTATTAACTTCTTACTTTAATCTGCATGTTCGTTACAATCACTGGCCGAGATATCCAGTGTCTTAGGGCGAGTGAAGAGGGAAGGAGATATTACAGTATGACTCAATGCTTGGTGAAGGGAAGTGGTAGGAAAAGTAGCGAAATATCTTCATGTCATACAACACCGACATTTAAATGGATAGTGGTATTCTTACTACGTGGGCAGTACTGGTCAGCACAATCTTTTGGATTTATCTGAGACATGTTTCTCCTGAGATCTAATCTAAATGTTACTGACATCCCTTTGTTTTATCATACCTAAGTTACCCACAATAACAAGAACAGTTTTCGCTTTAAGGTGCCACATTTTTGCATTTCATTTTCTAGATCCTTATATTTATTTAATATGACAAAGTCCTTCACAGGTATATTTTTATTAGTGGGAACAATTGCATCCCTTAGTCAACGAGTATTTTCTTCTCTGTCTTTAGTAATTATATCTGGTCGATTAGCCTGGATCGTTCTGTTGTGTTGACTGGAAAATCCCAGAGGATAGTGACGATTTTTTAATTTTTTTACCTTGAATGGCTGGTTCAGGATGATTGCATACCATTAAACAGGAGTGCAGACTTTGTAGTGTTTATATATTTTCCAATGTAAATACTGTCCTACCTATCGTGGAGATTTTTATATTCGTTTGGTATCTGGAAAATCCCAGAAGATAATGACGTGTTTACCACCAACGACTGGCCCAGGATGATGTTCATACCTGTAAGTAGGAGTGCTGATTTTGTAGTATTTACATTTCTCGATTTAAATACTGTCCTACCCTAACGTGGTGATTTTTGCATTCGCTTGTTGTCAGCATAGGACATCCCGATAGTAGATGGTCCATTCTTTCGTTAAATGTGCTTCAGAATATACATTTAGGGTAAGAACAGTTTTCAAAAACATTAGCCGAGTAGTTTTTGGTAAGCATTCTTTGACCTTGTGCTGTCAATATGAAACTTTCAGTCTTGAACATTTCAACAATTGATGGGTTGTTACTTGGTCTACATTAGCATTTCGATGTATATACTGTCCTTGCAAAGGCTTCTGGCTCCGCCACTCCTCTTTACTGTACCAACTTCTGTTGCTGTCTTAGGATAAAAGCTGTGGTTTGGATGCACTTTCCTGAACCACTACCAAGCGAGCGGCCTTCTCTTAAATATCTAGCCTCATTTTAGCTATCACAACTAGAGTTTCTTCGGGAACACTTATCTCTCATAAACTGAGTGAAGGTAATCTTTGTCACTATTGTCATCACCACTATTACTTTTCTACATCTGAAAGTTTCAAGCAACTTTCTATTGCATTACATGCTGCTAATGTTGTGCCGGTGAGGTGTGTGTGTGTGTGTGCTTCATTAATTTTTCTTTTTTTTTCCTGCAGAATATTGTTTTGCATCAGTATCTTTTGTTATTGGGTTTGGTTTGAGTCTTTTGTTGAATTAGGTTTTGTATGGTGTGTTGTTTGTGCAATGCAGGTTGTGCTCCTCTGCTGGATATCAGGTATCTCGGCCTGTTTTATCTTCCCAGTAGCTCGCTGTTACCCATCCATGCTGTTTGCTATTTGCCCCAGGATTCTATTTACTGTATGAGTTTACACCCGGATATTTTGAGATGTTGCATAGTAGTGTGTGTAAATCACAAATCAACCATTGCATAATGTTCATGGTTATCTGTCTATCGTTTTGTAGGGAAGAGGATTGTTACATGTCCGTCTTTGCAGCGTTTGCTTTACTTCTACTACTACTACTACTACTACTACTACTACTACTACTACTACTACTACTACTACAACTACTACTACTGCTGCTGCTGCTGCTGCTGCTGCTGCCGCCGCCGCCACCGCCACTACCACCACCACCACCACCACCACTACTACTACTACTACTACTACTACTACTACTACTACTAATACTACTACTACTACTACTACTACTACTACTACTACTACTACTACTACTACTACTACTGTTATTGTTTTGTTTCTCAGTGCGCTCGGCCTTTTTGCTGTGGTTGATTCTGTGAGTGCCGAAAGTAGCCTGTTCTCAGAGGACTCACAAGGTCTCTTTCCGCAAATTATAAGCTTTGATAATTGGATATTAATTATCATGAAAGACATTCAACACCCAAATACAATTTTTAGATCCTAGAAGTCCCCAGCAGTGCAACCGAGCAGATTTTGGTTTTGCTCTGCTGTCAAGTCAATTTCGATTTCTCTGACTTATTTACCGAATCTAGTTGTTAGTGCTCCAAGTGCTCCTGCAACTACTTGTTAGTGAGCCAAGAGTGCCTAAAATTACTTGTTAGTGCACGAGTGTACCCTGCAACTACTTTATTATTGTTCCCTTTTCGTTTGTCTTTACGTTCTGAGTTCAAATTTCACCAAGGTCGACTTTTCTCTTCACAGCCAAATGTTGATTTCACTTGTAGAAATTTTATTCAGTGATTTGTGCAAATAAATATTCAGTATGAATATACAGGGATGAGTTAAATAATCAGCTTTGAAGACAAATGTCAGCAAAGCCGCACTTTGAACACTCCTGTGGCACTGCTTGTACGGATTCCCATGATACTCTGTCAGAATTCAGCTCTATTGTCCATCGTATATGGCAGGTTACAGGGATTGCAGTTTCTTTCGTTATAAATTTGCTTGACGTAGGTCTTGGCATCTCAATCTCTGCAGCTCTTTCTTGTGTATGTGCAAACAAATGAACTTCACTAACAACTTGGTCTTTTAGTTAAAGTAATTCTCTGCGAAACTGACATTATGATGTTTCATACTTGATGAAGGTTGCCATAGAATTTTTCATTACTCAGACAATTTCTCGAACATTCAATGCCACTCTTAGCATGCGAGTGTAGGCTCCATCTAATCTACTTTCCAGTTTTGAGATAAATAGTTTAAAAACTTCTTTCGTCAGAATATTATCTGTTTTGATATTCTTTTTCTACTCTAGGTCTGAAGTTTTGGGGGAGGAAGCTAGTCGATTAAATGGATACCAGTATGCAACTGGTAATTAATTTATCGACACCGAAAGGATGAAATGCAAAGTCAACCTCGGGGGAACTTGAACTCAAAACGCAAAAGACAGACGAAATGTCACTAAGCATTTCGACCGGCATGCTAACATTTCTGCCAACTCATCACCTTTCTGTTTTAATATTCCGCACGTATTTCACTTTCGCCAAGATAATGCTAAGCTCACTATCAATATTGTAGAATAATTCAAATAGGAATGAATAATATTTTCTCGGCTATTTTCCATAAAAACGAAAAATTTGTGGTAAATAGGAAACACACACACACACACACACACACACACACACACACACACACACACACACACACGCACACACACACACACACAAACATATAAAATTACGATTCCGCTCAATTAGGTACTTAAGTTGAGGCACCAAGACAGTCAGGTATCCGCACAGCTCGAAGTAAGCTGAATACAAGTAAAGAAGTAAAAAGGATGCCATGGTTTTAGTGCATGACGGCCGTTTCAGGTGACTTCATTTAATCGAACAATGCAAGCATTATATCAGTGTGAAATACACCGCCAGTTTCGGATGTATAATACTGATTTTCAACATACAGGATATTCCATTATAATTTTTAGCAAATGTTACATACGATTTTTTCATAATGCTAAAATTTTTACGTAACTGTATTTTTTTAAATAAGTTTATATGTTATAGAACAAATTATCTCAATTTGTTTTTTACCATTGATCCCTGTTTTTCAGTCAATAGAAAATGTGCACCTCTTACGCAGATGAATTCTGAATGTAATTTGGGTTCATTGTCTGAATGGTTTTATCATTACCACCTTACTATTTGGTAGGATGAAGTATTATGAAGCTTCTATTTCTTATACAAAAGCAATCTATTTTTCAGGCTTTCTATTGTTTTATATATATTTTTTATTCCACTTGGTCCTTATAACCCTTTCTAAATGTTAAAATTATACCTTTTATTATACCTTTGCTATACTTTTGTTATGCATTTTCCTCCTGTGCTCTTAATGTTCATTAAGATCACATTGTGGTGTCCTTTGTTTTCTATTTTAGGCCCCTTTAACTGATGATAATAAAATATTCATATAATTCCTACCCTTCCACTTTTTGGGCATTTACTATTTTCTTACTGACGTTTTCTGAGATTTGTTTTTATGTGGTTATTGGGAATCTATAGATTTCGTAACTTGGGGTTTGGGAGGCTATTTGACGGTAATTAATTTATTATCTGCAGCTAGAACTTAACTGCCAATTCCCAGTGGTTATAAGTCTCAGTATACTACGTACATTAGATATTTTGACGTTGATAAGGAGACAGATGACAACATAGCTATGTTACCATCTCATGATCTTCATTGTTATTCTCTCCCGCCACTCCAAATTATAGTTGGAGGTATTATCTCTCGAAGTTCATTTTGATACAATATTACCAGCATGTAATTTTTTATTCTCTAGTTCTGATGAAATATTCTCTAAAAATTATAATGGAATATCGTGCATGTTGAAAATCTATATTATGCATCCGAAGATGTTAATGTATTTCAAGTTGATGTAATACTTGTATTGTTCAGTTAAATGGAACCGTCTGAAACCACCGTAATGCATTAATGCCTTGATATCTTTGTTACGAATTTGCTTATATATATATATATATATATATATATATATATATATATATATATATATATATATATATATATATATATATGTATATATATGTATATATATATGTATATAGTATATATATGTATATATATATATATATATATATATATATATATACACATATATATATATATGTATGTATGTATGTATGTATGTATGTACAGAATAGGAGGAATTTCGATTATCCCCACGTGGTGCGTTGTAATATATATAAGAAATTAAAACAGGAAAATACACACACTTTACTTAGTTTTAATATAATTTTTAATATATCGACCGGTTTCGCTTTCGCTATTCATGTACTATGGTTTACTTATTTGAATATGTATTTTATTATGAAGAAAATGTTGTCCTTGTTGTGTGTGATGATATTTACGAGTGAATAACTTCATAAGTAGAAAAATATGGAGAGGTAATTAGTTATCGTTATTATTGTTATTTTTGTGGGGAAGGGTGATACCTGTTCAGCGTTCGGGAATGGAAAGGGAATATATACACACACACAAAAAAAAAAAAAAAGGTTTCGAAAAACTTATTTAGTGAGAGGATTTATGTACAGTGATGTAATCGTGAATTGAAGCATAAAAGCATAAAATTTGATTATGCGTGCATATTAAGAATGGTTCTCTATTTTTCAATGAAAATACTTTATTTATTTAAACGTTCTTGTGGAGAGATTGTGTTTTTCACTGGTAGAAGGGGAAGAGTGTAAAATTTGATTTGATGTTATTCGCACATTATTTTATATGTTCACTGCGAGGAATCTACCTGCATTGCGGGAAACGGATTTGCCGTTTATGTAGAGTGGTTCTCCTTCTCAAGGTCATACTTGTCTGTCCAATATAGTTGTGTTTGCAACCTGAGCAGTTTATTACAGGAATTAGGTTCTCAGAGGCAAACGTCTTGATGGTGAACCTCTGTCCTTGTTTGAAAAGAAAATCCTAGCCTGCACGTAAGTTGAGGCGGGTTCCACAGATTTGGCGTCCACATTTTTTTAACCGTTGGTATCGTGGTTTTTGTGTAAAGCTTTGAATTTGTTAGTAGCCTCTTTAGTTATTTGTGTTGCTTTTTGATGACTTTGTGCGTTTCAGGATGTCATTCAGTTTTGGATCTCTAGTTAGTAAACGAATATTTTGCACAATAGTTTTGAATGCCTCACTTTTCCTGGGGTTGTGTGTTGATATAGATTATAGTGTTTCGAGATGAGGTGTGGTGCTATGTTTTGTTGTTCTTAGTGTTTTGATGTCTAAGTTTTTAGCACCTTTAATCCCCTCGTTTATAAGTGAGGGTGGATATCGTCTTTCAGTAAGCATTGTTTTGAGGTCCTGAAGATTAAGGTCCCGAGTTGTTCTATCAGATTGTATTGTGCAAATCCTTTTTGCTAAATTGAAAAGGATATTTAATTTGACATATTTCGGGTGTCATGAGCTCTAGAGCTGTTGTTTTGAGTCAGTTGGTTTATAATAGATGTCAATTATGATGTGATTGTTGACTTTTTATCATGTGTTCTAAAAATGGGAGCTATTCTTTGTTATATTCCATTGAGAAATGAATGTTACTATTTATATCATTTAGTGTTGATTTTGAAATCGAAACGTTTGTCGATGTTCTCCTTCTAAATGATAAAACAGTTATCCAGGTATCTTTTCCAATTTTGTTTTATGTCCAGGTAAAATGGACAACAATATTTCTGAAGTGATACTTTATTTAAGGTGAACTCAAAATAACCCATTATTAGGTTCGGAAGAACAGGGTCTGCTTTCGTTCCCATAGCAATTCCGCATTCTGACGATAGTTTGTGTCATCAAATAAGACATAATTGTTCTGAAGTAAAAATGTTAAAGGTTCAATAATAACGATCTGATTTGTGTGTTCCAGGAGTACTTCGGGGTACTTTTGTAACCAACATTTGTTTGCTTTTATTCCATAGTCATGTGGGATGTTGGTGTAAAGATTGATAACATCGAAGGTAACCAATATTGCCTATTCACTAATTGCTTTTGGTACGTGTTCTAGCATGTCTAAATCGTCTCTAATGAAACTTGTTGATGTATTTTAGCAAGGTTTTTAGTAGGATGTCTAGAATATTACTTAGGCTGTGGGTTAGAAAAGTACCTCGAAGTACTCCCGGAGCGCATAAATCAGATCGTCATAATTGAATCTTTAAAATGTATACTTCAGAACAATTATTTCCTATTTGATGACACATACTATCGTCAAAATGCGGAATTGCGATGGGAACGAAAGCAGACCGTGTACTTGCGAACCCAATAATGGGTTATTTTGAATTCACCTTATATGAAGTATTACTTCAGAAATATGGTCATCGATTTTAGCTTTACATAAGAGAAAAATAGAAACGATACCTAGATAACAGTTTTATCATTTGGAAGGAGAACATCGACAAACGTTTCGATTTTAAAATCAACACTAAATGATATAAATTGTAACATTCAATTCACAATGGAATATAACAAAGAATAGCTCCCGTTTTTAGAACACATCATAAAAAAGTCAACAATCACATCATAACTGACATCTATTATAAACCAACTGACTGAAAGCAACATCTCCTCTTTAGCTCATGCCACGCGAAACACATCAAGATAGATATTCCTTTCAATTTGGCGAAAAGGATTTGCACAATAGTGTCTGATAGAACAAGTCGGGACCTTCGTCTTCAAGACCTCAAAACAACGCTTACTGAAAGACAGTAACTTATAGACGAGGGAATTAAAGGTGTCAAAAAAATTAAACATCAAAACACTAAGAACAACAAAAGATAACACCACACCTCATATCAGAACAATAATATTTATGTCAACACACAACCCCAGAAACAGTGATGGATTCAAAACTATTGTGCAAAATCTTCCTTTACTAACTAGAGATCCAAAATGAACGACATCCTGAAAACGCACAAAGTCATCAAAACACAACACAAATAACTAAGGAGACTACTAACAAATGCGAAGCTATACAAAACAACCACGATACCAACGATTAAACATAGGTGGACGCCCAATCTGTGGAACGCTCCCCAACTTACTTGATGGCTCGGATTTCCTTTTCAAACAAGGACAGAGGTTCACGATTAAAACTTTTGCCTCTGAGAACATACATATTCAAATACTTAAACCATGATATCATGAATAGTGAAATCGAAACCGGTCGATATACTCTTTTACTCTTTTACTTGTTTCAGTCGTTTGACTGTGGCCATGCTGGAGCACTGCCTTTAGTCGAGTAAATCGACCTTAGGTCTAATTCTTTGGAAGCCTAGTACTTATTATATCGGTCTCTTTTGCCGAACCACTAAGTTACGGGGATGTAAACACACCAGCATCGGTTGTCAAGCGATGTTGGGGGACAAACACAGATACACAAACATATACACATACATACATACATACATACATATAAATATATATATATATATATATATATATATATATATATATATATATATATATATATATATATATATATATGTATATATATACACATATATATATATATATATATATATATATATATATATATATATATATACATATATACACATATATAAAACGAGCTGCTTTCACTTTCCGTCTACCAAATCCACTCAAGGCATTTGTCGGCCCGAGACTATAGTAGAAAACACTTGCCTAAGGTGCCACGCAGTGGGAATGAACCCGGAACCATGTGGTTGGTAAGCAAGTTACTTACCACACAACCGCAAATAAAGTGTGTGTACTTTCCTGTTTTAATTTCTTATATATATCTACATATATTCATATATTTACATATATAAATATATATATATATATATATATATATATATATATATATATATATATATATATATATATATATGAATATTACTCTGTGTATATATTACACACACCCAGTGCAACGCAACAAATCCCACAAATACCCCCAACCCCACATACATATAAACAAGTATATCTAATTTCCAGCGCAAGATATAGAACCCTCTTTCAAGCTGAACATCATATCAAAAGCGACTTCTGAATTGTACGGGAATTTTATGAAAACATTTAAGAATTTCTTCAGAATATGCACTACTATGTTTGCGAGTGCATGTTAACCCGATTACTTGAGATTTTTGAGGGAATACAGACAAAAGAAATCATTGACAGCAAGACATCGTTTCACATCACACACAGATTGTGTTTCCTCCAGATTTGGTAGGATGAGTCGGTAGAGTTTGGAGCAGAATACTTGGTGACATTTAATCTAAAACGATTCCTCTGAACTCAAATCTTCGGAAGTCAGTTCTTGAATAACCGTGATTAAACTTTTTCCATCCTCGTCGGCGAATGCATTACGTATTTGTATAAAAATTTTGAAATCTATTGGTTAATTTACATTCAATTTATTTTTTATCTAATATAAAATGAACTATGAACCATATTAATTGTTATCAAATATTTGTAACTGTCTTTATCATTTTTTAAATCAAACTTTAATTAATGTAATATAATTAATAGCCCGTAATTAGTTCGTACCGAGAAGATAAACCATATTGAAAAATCTATCTCGAGTATTTGTGGGATAAATAATATAGCTTAAACATAATTGAATAAAATGAATATTATATGAAATTTTGTATATTTTTTAATGTAATTAACGAGTGAGAATATATCCTACAAACATATATTAAATAATAATAAGAATAATAATAATAAATAATCCTACAATCTATCTATCTCTACATATATGTGTGCGTGTATATGTATGTATGTGCGTATATGTATGTATGTGTGTATATATATGTATGTATGTGTGTATATGTATGTGCATATGTATATGTATTTGTGTATGTGTGTGTGTGTGTGTATGCATGCATGTATGTGCCTACGTACACACTCTGAATGATTATTAAGTCAGTGTTGGTTAAAATACATTTTCAAAATCCACTGGCGTCTTCGGACAGAACTCAATTATTTTCTGAATGAGTGATACAAAACTGATGAGAGTTACGATCCAACATTTCCGATAAAGCGAAGTAATGAAATTGCAAACATCAAGACAAATTCCGTTCTGCAGTTGTGTAAATTTTTATTTAACTGCTGCCTCCAGTTTGACGACTGTTGCCGCTTTTCGAACAGTAAACGTAATCTTGTAATCACTCTTCCTAAAGTCTAGTGGTGTGAGTTTCGGTGAAAGCAGATGGTTTTCTACTGAATCTCTTGGTCCGATCCACCTGTTTGAAAACGTTATCAGTTATATAATGTGGCCTACCTTGATAAAGTTAGGCTACATTATATTACAATGTTTGTGTAGGAGTGCATCATGTTGCTGGAAATCGAACTCTAAACCTTCAATGTTAACTTCAATGCTTGGCATGGCAGATAGTCGCAGCCAATTCAAATAAACAAAGCCAGTCAAAGTACTGTGAAAACGAGTTTTATTGTTTATACATTTAACGATAAGCCGCACAATACTGTAATCATAAGTAAACTGATATGGTTCTTCAGTAATATACGGGTTTGTAGGTCCCCCAGTAGGGGAAAATGTGTCGGATAATCAAGCGATATAAAATTGAATGTAGCCTCATTACTGAAAAAAATCTGTGTTGCAAAATGAGTATCTTCTGCTTATGTAGACAAAACTTGAAACACAAAACTCAACGCGTCGGCCCAGATAAACTTCATTAACAACACGAAATATTCTTGAAACGTCACCTTTCAAATGGCGATGAGTCAAAATGAAATGCATACTTGATTTTGAAATTCTTGTCTCCAAAATTACATACCAGATAGATTTTCTTTCTCATTTCAGTGACAGTATGTCACATGGGGGTAGCTGTTTGAAACTATCTTTTGAACTATCATTGCAAATTTCGGAATATCCTGTACATGCGTACGTAAGTACGTAAGTATGTATGCATGTATGTATGTATGTATGCAAGCATGCATACATGTTTGTATGGGTATATATATATATATATATATATATATATATATATATATATATATATATATATATATATGTATGTGTGTATATATATAAAAATAAAATCATTATGAGATGAAACTCTTCAGAGGTATTAAAGATATACCGATTAGAAATACCTGTCGAGATAAGGGTTATAGAAGGTTAATTGATAGCATATACACAGTTTTATAGACAACTATGATATTATATGACATTATGATATAATCATATATTCATGCGTTTTTTTTTTCCTTTTCTCCTTTTTTTTGTCCTCCTCAAGACACTTGAGTATAATATTAATCAGTTTTTTTCTTTTTTATTTAAGACAGAAAATATACACCACCTACTCCTACTATGTTGGATTGTGGAATTATTAAACAATTATATATATAAATAGTTTTTCTGCTTCCTTTTTTCTTTTCTTTTTCTCCATCGCAGTGCCTACGATATCGAATTAACCTCTCCTTTACTTCCTTTTTTGACATATAATACACACTACCATCTACCCCATGTAAGATTGAGGTCTTCAATAAATGGCTGTCTTTGTCTATATGCTATCAGTTAATGGTTGTATCGCCATTATCTTAACATGTATTTCTAATCGGCTTATCTTTACTACCTCTGGAGAAATTCATCTTACAATGGTTTTAATTTTATAAATATATTGCCTAAAGATTTCCAAATAGAAACAGCTGTCAGAGATTTTGTCATATTTTATAATAAATAAATAATTTTATTAACTACCTCTCCACTTTCTTCTAATACATACATACATACATACATACATACATATACATACATATACATATATATATATATATATATATATATATATATATATATATATATATATATATATATATATATATATATATATATATATATATATATATATACATATATATAAACATAATTAAGGTATCAGCAAATATTTGCTTCACCATATACCGTGGGATTCTCAGCTTTTTTAGCTGCTATTTCTGAACTTCGGTATATGGTGAAGCAAATATTTGCTGATCCCCCTCGGATGAAGGGTTGCATTGAAATTTCGCTGAAACAGCTGTAAGACATTCTACATAAAATATAAATTTGTTTATACCATTGGTCTCTTTATCTCATTCTTTTTTATATACACACACGCTAATACACGACCCATATTAAATTTTCCATTCATGTTGCAACCACATCTGGGGCAAAACTAGTCGGTATGCAGCACTTACTCGGTATTATTTGTAACATTCGTGTCTGGTTGACTCCATTA
The DNA here is from genome assembly GCF_046866305.1 of Octopus bimaculoides. Taxonomy (NCBI): domain Eukaryota; kingdom Metazoa; phylum Mollusca; class Cephalopoda; order Octopoda; family Octopodidae; genus Octopus; species Octopus bimaculoides. The sequence continues at coordinate 47,354,107 of NC_142928.1, forward strand.
CCCACCGTAACCTTTATATGTATATATATAAATAATTATCTAAATATTTCTGAATCGAAACAACTGTCAGAGACATTGTCATATTTTATAATTTATAACTACTTTTATTATTTACTTCTCCATTTTCTCCTTATACTTTAAGATATAAATATTTGAACCAGGGTTTATATGGTTACCTTATATTTGAAGTTTCTATAGATTGGTAACTAGCGAGTATTTTCATTGGATTTATGATCCTTTAATGAGGCTTATTACCATTACTTTATTCTATCATATATATATATATATATATATATAGTTAAAAAAAACAATAACAAAAAAAAACAAAAAAACAACAAAGTGAGGACGTGATATGGATAGTATTATTGGACGCTCAGGAAAGGAAAGAGAGAGTGTATGACGTTTCGGGCGTAGCCCTTCGTCGGAAAGATGGAAAGTTCGGAGAATGGAAGAACGGAGAAAGAGGAAAATGGTACCGATGCCCACGAGGTTACATTATATATATATATATACATACATACATATATGCATATATATAAAAATATATATACATATGCACGCACGTATAGTGTTCAGCGATAACAGTGTAGTTATGATTTCAGTCTCTCTTCACTTGAAATCTACTTATCTGATACTATTTAATTAAAAAAAAAATCACAAATTTGAATAAATATTCTGATGAGAATCTTAACGAGTTAGCCGTGGCCTTCTCGAAAGAAATGTTCATTAGATTGTAAATTAAGAAAAATGTTAACACTGTCTCTGTATAAAAGTATATAGAAATTTGATGTAGGTGCTACCTTCAATTTCATTTATACGCTTCGACAAGAAATCTCAACAGCTGGAAGGACTTGCAGCAGCACATACACATCTGTGTCAGAGTGACTGAAAAATTAAATCATATCCTTATTCAAGATGAATTTACTTATGACCATTGTTACGGTAATTCACTGAAACAAATACATCGGCGATATCATTAAATGTTAATTTCACTGAATTCAACAGTTGTAATCAAGATGTTTTATAAATGCCTCAAAAGAGTACATATGCTAATCAGATTTCTCATTGAAATTGATCAACATGTTTCTTCGATGGGCAAAGCAAACTGTATTGGTTCATATTTGCTTTATTCGTTGAAGCTACAGAGAGTGATGCAACGGCTTTTTCATAGGTAATGAGCTTGCTTCTGGTAATACCTTGTTTAAAGTGTTGCATATCAATACCTACAGGAAACTTTTGAGTAGAATGGCAATTCAAGAGAAATGAAGTTGTGGATAAATTGACTGAATGGAGAGACAACTGGAGCAGATATCTGAAATGGGAAGATAGGCAAACTAGAAGCTCAGAAGAGCAGGGAACTGTTAATGTAATTATATGTAGAAAAGAACAAAAAGAGGAGATAGCACACTGTGGACAACAGAATGGAGTATGATCTAATACCAATTACTCGAGCAGCTTCTCTTAGAAGCTGTACCTCCCAGCTATGAAAGCAGTACTTAAGTGCGGAACTCACTTAGACCCTGTAGAATGTCAGGTGTTGGGGAATGAAATATTCTCTTGGCCTCAAGAAACAGGCCATTCTTCGGGATGTAGATTTAGCTAAGTATTTGCTTTCGTTAGGATATGTTCTCAGTGATAGTGAGGCCCAGAAATCTTAGCTAAAATTTTCTAGCTCGTGCCAGTTAGATTTAATGGGATTGTAGTGCAGCAGTTTTTCCCTGATACATGAAGTGCTTCTGTGATGTAAAAAGAAACAAGGTCAGCATAACATCATTGAGTTATTCTCTGAAGGTTAGAATCAGTATAGATTTTAAGTGAGCTATCTAGAATGTGTATAGCTCATCCACGATTGTTGGAAATTTGGGAGAATGATGGGCTGTGTTGTGCAAATGAGAATGGGTATTGATGAATGGGATCGCGATTAGTTCATTTATGTATAGACGTAGGAGTGTCGGGGACGAAAAAAATCCCTAAGTAACACCAGATTTGTTTAAATGTAAATCAAAACATTTTTTCAGCACAAGCTACGATGGTACGACTCGATTGGGAGCAACCTTTGGACTGTTGAGATATGGGTGGGGCCAGTTGCTAAAACATTGTGCTAGGAAACTTTCATACGTATTTTGCACGAAGGTATATCTGACGCCTCGGTAACAAAGTTGCTTTCACCTATGTTCTTTGAAGTGAAGACCCACTGGTGAATGATGTAAGATATAGGGTAGTGAATGGGCTTTAGTTGTGTGGAAGCCATAAACGTGGTCATCCGTGAGGCAAAAAGGAGAGAATACAAGAAGATAGGTAGATAGATAGATAGATAGATAGATAGATAGATAGATAGATAGATAGATAGAAGAGAGTGAAGATGGAGAAAGAGCTGTTAGGAAACAACCTTCATGGTCGGGGACTTCAATACTTTAGTAACGTTAAGGCTCAGAGAAGTAGGGCAATAGTTAGTTGCGTCAGATTAGTTGGAATCAGATTTATTGAGGTGGCGTCGAAGTATCTGAGTATATCTCAGCTGTGAGTGAGAAATTAAAAAGTTCATTCAGTAGGGAGCATTCCTGCGGCGCAACATTCGAGTGTAATGGTAAAGCATAGTCATGGCTGGTGATGTTTTTTGTTTGAAGTAACCGTGCAGAGTTCTGCACTCAGTGTGCGCGTATATGCATACTGGGGAACCTGATATAATGGCGTGGGTTAGATATTAAGGGGTTGGCCAAGCGTGTACAGTGTGGAAGTAATGCAATATCTACAGCGAATGCGATGGCTTTTGTTTAGCATATGAGGAAAAACGGTTGGTTTTAAGATACTTTGTGCACATAACAGAAAGGTTCCTCTTGAATTGGGTGAAAGAAATGTATGAGATTCGTGAGATACACTAATGGTTTCTTTGTATAAGAAGTGAACTACTGGGTGATTGTCACCAAAATTTGATGTTTGGATATGCTTTTCTAGAAGCTGTATTCCTTACTTTGTGGGTGAAAATTGTTGCGCAACAACGAATTAACCACTTAGAAAATTTGGATCATTGAACTTCCGCTTTGTTTTATGATATGAATAGAAATACCGAAAAGATGAAACATTGTTTTAATGAACATAAAATGATGACGCGCAAAAATGACCACATTGAGATTAGAATTCATAGAATCAGCTTGTCAGAAGGCAGCATTCCATTAGACACTCTAACGATTCTGAAAATGCACAGCTATATTTTATAGTAATAATGCTAATAACACTAATTGTTAAAGCACTTGAAGTTTTAGACCGCAGAAATAAATAACGTACATCATTTAATTTCATTATTCTCTTTTGTCCCATTATAGTTTGAACTCGTGTCTTGCCGGGAGTTACGTATCATTTCATCTGTTTTGGATCGATGAAAAATATTGTTTTTTTCACTGAGGCTAGATCAATTGATTATACATCTGCCAGCACCAAATTATCTGTTTTGTATTGAAACAGAATCAATATCAATACGATGACAAATAAAAGTACCGTAAGAAAAAAATATGTATAAGAGAGGAAATAACGACGAGATAAGGAATAACAAAGATAAGAAAGAAAAAAGACAAGAAAGACAGCCATGAGGAAGATCAATAAATTGCTTTCATTTGTTGTTTCTTGCTCACACTAGAAAATCATCTGAAATATACAGATTGTTTTGTTTCCTTCTAAACCAATACATCATTATTAAAATGAATGATATCATTATCTGAGACGATATAACATTATGTAAATACATCCGTAAGATTATAGATATGCCGTTGTTCATTCTCATTAATTGAATACACAAGCAATCAGGTTACAAGAAGAGTAGATACTAATTCAGCATGACTAGCAGTCTAATTTGAAATAATTGTAATGAGAATAACATTTATAAAATGAAATAGATGCAACTTTTTCTCGAATTTAAATGCGGTGCAGGGATAAAATTAAAATTACGATGTTAGTTGAAGAAATTACTCATTTTATTTGATAGAAAAGTTAGAACTAAATATATATAATATATCTTCCCATGTTCTAGTTCCAGTCATTTGATAGCAGCCATATTGGGATACCGCCTATGGAAATTTAGTTGACGGAATCAACTCCAGTACTTATTTATTATTAATAATCCTGATACTTGTTCTATCCTTCTCTTCCGCCGAACCACTCAGTTACGGGGATGTAAACATACAAACACTGGCCTTAAATTGGTAGTGCGACACAAGCACAGACACGAATGCACACACAAACATACACACATACGACGGGTTTCTTTCAGTCTTTGTCTAACAAATACACTCACAAGGCATTCGTCAGCCCAATGTAATAATAAATAACACTTGCCTAAGGTGCAGCTCACTCGAAGGTAGTGAATCCAGAACCATGAGTTTGTGAAGCCAACTTCTTACTACACAGTCTCAACTGAGCGTATATACAAATAACGAACAAAGAATATTCTGGAAACATATTTGACTTGTAAGAATGAGTATGTATGTACAGAAGTGAAGGTTTCATATCGTGCATTTTGGCGTTACTAAAAGAAAATCTGAGAAGTATTAGAATATGCAAGTGTAAACTGCATACAATGGTTTGAAATTTTGGCACAAAGCCTGCAATTTCTTAAAACGCGGTAAAGGTAAGTCGATTACGTCGACCTCGGCTCAACTGTAACTTCTTTTATCTACCTCGAGAGATGATAAGTTAAGTCGATCATGGCGGCATTTAAACTCGAAAAGCAAAGTCGGAAGAAATGCCGCTAAGGGTTTGATCCGGTGTGTTAGCGATTCTGCTACCTCGACGGCTAATTGACTACATATATAATAACGTCTTTCTCATATCTTATCTAGCGTACACATACCAGTACTTCTAGGCTTCAGATAACAGTCATGGGATTATACAATGAGCCCCACACTATTTCAAAGGTGTACGATAATATATAAAAGAGAATTAACTATTATTTCTAGCATTTTGAACGACATTATAAGGACAGGTGTACTGTCTTGATTTTTTCATATAATGTCAATGAGGCTAGATCACTGCTCTCTAGATTATCGTTTATAGAACCAGCCATTATTTTGTTGATAGTAGAATGACGATTGCGAAGTGGACCTCGGCACAAACATTAATGATATTGAAGAAACTGGTGTCTTCTAGATTTGCTTAGGTGTGATCGACGAAAACATAACGTCCGTCAAACATAAGATAATAAATATTCTTCATCTCACCTACGTTCATTAATAGATGTATAAACGCGAGGTGCATCCTCAATAAAGAGTAAGGCAACTATCTTGATCTTGTATGCTACGGGTGTGGTCTCGCAGGTGAATATCTGCCCGTGTATACGGGTGTGCGTAGCTTATGTGCTGTTTGAACATATTTTATTCGTATGCGCACACATACTCAAAAGAATAAATATATATATGCACAGAGAAAGAGATAGGCAGAGTAGGAAAAAGAAAGTGAGAGTCACAGATAGACACCTGTGCGTATGGACGCCCACATAACTTCAATGAAGGATGTATAAAATAGATTTACACAATCGATATTCATCTCTGTACCGAAATATCAGACCAGCTATCTATAGGTCTGCATATATCTTAATTTATTTAACAAAAGATCTACTAATACACTATACGTTCAAGGACAACTAGTGATTCATAATTTGTAGATAAATTTACATAGACATTTTTTCCAGTCTAAAATAATTGGTAGCATGGTTGATACCTACGAACCTCAGGGGAGACAATCCTAAAACATAACAAACACTTTTATTTAGTAATTATAAGTTCTCAAAAAGTGCTTACTTCAAACTTTGTCTAGAAACAGACTCTAGCTTACAACATACTTCCGTTAATATATAAGAAACAGACATTACATTTGCAAATTTCTATATGAATACAATCTGTGTCAATTATCGTACAGTAAGTACTTGAACAATGTTACGAAGTGAATTACATATGAACATGGCTATGAATCCATTTTATCCAGTATTCAGGTATTCGGAGTCTATTTCAGATACAATTTTAATTACATTCGAAAGTGTCAATACTATATATGCCCCCATTTATCTCCTCATTATTGAACTAGTTGGATCGTGTTCTTCAGAAATGCACACTAAGGCATTTTTAAAACTAATATTAGAATGATTTTCAAACTTTAGAATTTGTGAGCATCGGCGGCTTTTATATGTAGCAGCATTACAGACATAGTCTTGAACAGTTGCTGAGACAACAATTTCTTAGATTTTAGTCGATATCGAATCGATAATTATTTTATAGATCTTGTACAAAAGGAAATACAACGTTGGAGTTTGCGTAAATACATAGCTTGGGGTACGTTTTGTTTTTATATATAGTTCTTCTTCCAATCCCTCAAATATGCTTAAGCACATAAATATATCAATGTACATAAATACATGCTTATATACATGCATACATACATACACATATAAATAAATAAATATATATGTATATATACATACATATATATATATATATATATATATATATATATATATATATATATATATATATATATATATATATATATATATATATATATATATATATATATATATATACATACATATATATATATATATATATATATATATATATATATATATATATATATATATATATATATATATATATATATATATATATATATATATATATACATACATATACATACATACACACACACTCACACACACACACACACACACACACACACACACACACATATATATATATATATATATATATATATATATATATATATATACAAAAATACTCATATACACATACAAGTGCATTTACCAGAGCGTATGCGAACATGAGTGTAAAAGATAATACCTACGCTGAACTATTGAGAAATCTGCAGTTACTCTATTCTGATTAAAATTCAGATTTATACCTGTAATTATTGGGACCCTGGGATATGTAACACACTGCCTAAATACGGATCTTGAGAAATTAGGTTTCTCAAGACTAGAAAGGAGAAAGCTAACTCGAAAACTACTGAACCAATCCATCACTGAAACTATAAAAATCCGTAACATTTTCCACAATTTTATCATTTAGAGATATATGAGCATGTCTAGATATGTAACTATATGCATTAGAGTACATACATAAATCAAAAGATACAACTCAGCACATGTACATACATACATACATACATACATACATACATACAAACATACCCTCTTGTTGATGTTGAAATTCCAGTGAAGAAGTGTGGGATCTAGGTTAGAATCCGACACTTTTTCTATTAGCAAGAAGGCTTGAAATAAGACCGTACAATAACACACACAAACATAAGCGCATGACTCAGTGGCTAGAGTGTCGGGCTCATAATCACGAGGTAGTGAATTCGTTTCCGGACCGAGCTGTTTGTTGTGCTCTTGACCAAGACACTTCATTTCACACTGCTCAGCTGTAGGAATGAGTTGCGGCGTCACTGGGGCCAAACTGTGTCGGTCTTCGCATTTCCCTTCAATAACATTTGTGGCTGGGAGAGGGGAGACGGGTCTTCGATAAACAACCTCACCTGGACTTGTACCTCGGAGGGGAATTTTTTTTTTATGGAATCCTGCTATCATTCATGACCGAAAGTTGTCTTCACCCTTTTACACAGGGTTTAGTGTATTTAAATAAAGTCTTGGAGAAGAAGTGCAACACCAGTAACATAGACAACAACAGTGGCCTTTTCTAAACCTGAGATAAGTCATCATACGACATCTAGTACAGTACGATTTGATACTTAACAACAGGAGATAATAATTAAATAATTGATCAACAAGAGAAATTATGATGCATCTAGATTCCTTCTGTTTGACAGAAAATACCTATTGTTCCATAGTAATGCGAAATGAATCACGCATAACACTAGTTTCGGTTCGAAAATGATCCAAAGATGGCATCTTCCTATTAGATTTGACAACATTCCTATACTCAGATCTCTGTCTGTCTCTGTCTCTCTGTCTCTCTGTCTCTCTCTCTCTCTCTGTCTCTCTCTCTGTCTCTCTCTCTCTCTCTCTCTCTCTCTCTATATATATATATATATATATATATATATATATATATATATATACATATATAAAAGAAAAGAGTGAGGTTCCATGCAGGAAAAAAATATAGGGAAATGTATTGTTGTTGAAAATCCACATAAATTTCAAAAACTCGTAAATATTTAAAGCACATTTATTTGCATGTCTACCAAACCAATTTCAACAATATTTTTAATTTATCAAAGGCAAAAGTTAAAAATTATGAATTAGAAAATCATCTTTAAAAGTTTCAATGTTGACAAATTAGAATGTTTCATTGTTGACAAAGTAACATGTTCGAAACAGAAAAATTTAGCATTAATGAACAAATGGATATACAAATGGATATACAGTTTTAATATTATTGACTACTATGAACATTCAAACTTTCACCTGTCCTCCTAATTCATAATGCTAATTTCATCTGTTTTGAACATGTTAATTTGTCAACGTGCAAACTTTTAAACATGGTACATGTTTTTCTTATTCATAGTTTTAAACTTTTACCTTTCATAAACAAAAAAATATTGTTCAAACTAGTTTGGCATATATGTAACTCTATACTTGCTTCAGTCATTTCACTGCGGCCATGCTGGAGCACCGCTTTTAGTCGAGAAAATCGACCCCAGGATTTATTCTTTGTAAGCCTAGTACTTATTCTATCGATTTTGCCGAAACGCTAAGTCATGAGGACGTAAACAC
>NC_142928.1:47367846-47440346 GCF_046866305.1 Octopus bimaculoides
GGCAGCACAGATTAGAGCCTCCGTTTCCGGTTTTAAATGACTTTAATCATCCACAACCATTTTTTTCCCTCTGTATGTCTTATCTTATACTTCTCTATGAAATTATCCATGCATTAATTTCTTTACTCACCTATTTTCAGTTTCATTCGTTTTCAATTTCTTCTATAGTGCTTTATATTTGCAATCTTTCATCCTACATAAGCCTGACCTTCTTACTTCTAATAATAGCGGTTCTGTGGCATGCCATGTTGTTTTCTTCTGCTCTAATGCTCTGGTCGCATCCAGTATGTCCTCTTTCCCCTCTTTTTCTTGGTACATATAGTCTGTCTGTGTCACTTCTTGGGTGGAGTGACCCATTTCTAGTTAGCAACTTCCTTGTTTTTTCTGCCTAAGCTGTTCAGTTCGGGTACTGTCCATGCGATTAACCCTGCTCCATATCTAAGAATTGAAATCGCCCATGTATTGATAGCTTCGATCATATTCTGTCCATTTAATGTCGTCTTGAGGATCAGTATCAGTGTGCGCAAGTACTCCACTTTAAAATTTTCTGTCATTTCTCTCTCCATCAATTTATCCATTTCCCAAATCCGGAAATACTTTTAGCACGTCTCTTCTATCTACTTTATAACCTTCCCTAACGTTCTCGTTAGCCTGTCCATACATTTGATTTTTCCTCCCTTCAAAACTAACACACCACAGTTTCTCAGTCCCGTTTCAACGAGGGAACTGACTTGGGCTTCATCTTTACAATAGAGTTTGAATACATAACCAACTTATGCTTTCCTCAGAATCAGTGTTAATGTCACCAAGCATAGTACAATGATCAGTGGGGACAAGCAGTCTCCTTGGAAGATGTCCCTCCTAATTTCAACTGTCCCTAAACTTCTTCCTTATGCTGTCAGATCCGTCCTCCAATTCGCCATACTTCTTCCAAGCAATCGCTCAACATTCGATGCAATACCGAATAAGTTCATACACTCCCTAATCCAAGAATGTGGGATCATGTACTCCTTAGGATAGTCGATCCTTGACATAGCTAAGTTACTCTTCCTTCTCTCGCAGTCTCTAATAACAGATATTATTATTATTATTATTATAATAATATTTTTTTAAAATTGTTATTATTATGAATATTATTAATGTTGCTGTTGCTGTTATGAATTTGTCTCTCTATTATGCACAATTTACGTCACTAAAATCTGATGAGTATATTTTGACGTTTGTGGGAATTGTCTGCGGTGCATGGAAGTTTCACCGTGATATAGAATTGCCTTCCATTATTATCGCATTTCATCGGAGTTGTGTTGGTTTCAGTTTGAAAGTTTTGCATACAAATAAGCCAGCGAATATATATTGTTCCTAGGCCCTGCACTAGTATTTTATATAGTACTTTCAATAAAATACAGAAGGGCAAACTAAAACATTATATTCCAATGTTACGCGCATTCAGTCATCCAATGAAAGGAAGCAAATAAACATGGCCTTTACACACACGCGCGCGCGAGCAATAACATTTATTATAAAAGAAATAAGTAGAAAACAACACATATATAACCTGTCGAATATGTGCATATTAAATCGTAGAATATCATGGATATGACTGAAAGAAGAATATTGAATGACTAATATAGATTTTTCAGGCTTAAAATCCATTGCGGAAATATATATATATATATATATATATATATATATATATATATATATATATATATATATATGTATATATATATAAACTTCTCAACCAAATGATAAAGAAATTAGAAAGATGATTTCAGAAGCTTACTCTTAAATTTTAACATCCCAATTCTGAGAGAAAAGAAAAAAAGCGAAAAGAAAATGACCGAGTACTAATTTAGAATACCTATAAATTAATGATATTGGATACTGATGAAAGAAACGATTTTCTGTACAATGAGTACAATGTACAATCTGTCAGTAAACCACAAATTAGAAATTAACTGTTTTGAAAACGATACAATTAAAATCGATAAAATTTATAAAGTAATGTTATAAAAGTAAACTAATTAAAAACTGAGAACTTAGAAGTACTAAAGAAAAATTTGTAAGAACATATTAGAAATTACCTTTAATATATATCACTCATACTAAAGAAGGAAGCCATAATGAGAGCCAAGAATGGTTAATGATATAAAAAATAAAAATGAAAACCTAACGTAATATCTTAGTTGCACTAACTCAATATTATCAAATGGCAAAACAACAACATCAATAATGTTACTTCACACTACACTCAGAAATAATTGGACACATCACTTAAGGACACATTTGAACAGTTGCAAAATAATAATTACTCTGTGAGCTAACCAATATCCTTTCTTCATAAATGGATGAGGATTTCATTGAGAGAGAAGCAACGTAATATTCAGTATCGTTCGTTATATACATAATAAATTCAATGTTAATCTTCTATTCTGCGAATCTCACATTCAACTTGTCGCAGCGTTATTAGCATGTCTCACAAATTTCATCTGAAATTCGAATGATATCTTGAAATTCTCGCACACATGCGTACATGTATGTATGCAAAGGTATATAAATACACGCGTGCATACAAGAACGCTATCAGATAAAACATATGCATACACACACACCTATGTATACATACATACATATATATATATATATATATATATATATATATATATATATATATATATATATATATATATATATATATATATATATATATATATATATATACACATATGTATGTATGAATGTATATATCTATGTGTACAATAATACAAACAATACTACTTTGCGTGATGTATTAATTGAAATATCTGTTGTAGTACTCACACTGAAATGTAGCAATCAATTTTAGAAACATATTGTTTGTAAAAATACAATAAAGTCAAAAGGAACAAGAGAGAGAACAATGGACAGAGAGAGAAAAGATAGGTATATTCTTCGATAGAGAGTTGTATGTAAAATATTTAATGAGAAAAGTGTTTGTTAAAATATATATTCAATTATGAAACTTGAGAATATTAAATTTAGATGAACATATATGATGGGTGTGTACTATGATGATAAGAAGACAAAACCGGAATTGAAAGCAAGTGGTGGATTGCTCTGATGTAAAGGATTCTTTTACATCACATACAATTCTTCAGTGTATCTAGTTTATTTTGTGCAATATGTAGAAGAGTTGATTGACAGTAGGTTGCATTTTAGTATTTAGCTACAAGTTTTCAGGTTCTGATTTTAGCTCGAATCACTTTCATACGATAAAATTATATAGTGAAATAAATGTAGGCTATGCAAATTAGACAGATGAATCTATCTATCTATCTATCTATCTATCTATCTATCTATCTATCTAGGTCTACAAACAAACACTTTCCTCTCTGGTCAGTCCCTCGTCAACTTTTTCAAGTACCACTTGAACAGGAGGATGAGGATAGAGAGGAAAGTGTTGTCGAATGAAAGTTTCAATAAAAAATGGGTAAATGTGGCAAGAATGGTAAGAATGAAAGACGACACCATTTTAAGCATAGACTTGTAACAAAAAGAGACAAAAAGAGAGAAGGTGCTTACTTTCATGTATTTTTACAAAAAGAAGCCTGAGGTGACCGTGGTCTTTTCCGTAAGCTTTTCTCTCCACGGATAAACCTAATATGTTCCCCGCTTTTTTTTTTTACATTGACTGTGATACACGACCCCTATTGATCGCCCCCCCCTTTTTTTCCGCGCGATCCCTTTTGATCGAAATCCCCCCCTTTTTTCCGCGATCCCTTTTGATCGAAATTATCCCCCCTTCCCCCCCCCCCCAAGAAAAGCTCTACATTGTAATTTGTCCATTTTCTCTATTTAGCCCTGTGTGGCTATAATAAAAAGATATCTATCTATCTATATCTATACCTATATCTATATCTATATATATATATATATATATATATATATATATATATATATATATATATATATATATATATATATATATATATATATATATATATATATATATATATATATGTATATATATTAAATACACGAAATATAAAAAAAACTTATATATGTATACATATAAAAATGTCTTAATTATACCGAGTACAAATGATACAGAGAGATTAAAGAGGTGAAGGAAAAGAATTACAAATCCAACAGGTATTGCTGGGGGCTCGGCGGTCCAGAATAATACTTGTAGATTGATTCCATTGTAAGATGAGACAAGCCTCTGTCTTCAGGGAAAAGATCTTTCATTTCAGATGTTAAACGTGAGAAGTTAAAAATGTCATTAATGTGATTGACTGAGAAGTTAAAAGATGTATATAGTGATTGACTGTGGCCATGATAGAGTACAGCTTTAAAAGGTGCTTTAGTCGAAGAAAATTGATTCGAGGATTTATTCTTTGTAAGCTTAGTACTTATTCCTTCGGTTTCTTTTGCCAAACTGCTAAGTTACGGGAACGTAAACCCACCAGAATCGGTTGTCAAGCGATGATGTTTGGGACAGACATAGACACATATAAATATATACATATATATATACATATATATGTACACACACATACATATACACACACATATACACACACACAGATACACACACAGAGAGATACACACGCACACACACACACACACACAACCCCACACACACACACACACACACACAAACATATATACATATTCTTTATTTTCTCTCTTTGTTTCTTTCTGTGTTCCCTTCTGTGGAAGCGCGTAGGCTCGAAATGTTAAAGAGTTTTTCACTTCCCGAGTGTTAAACTAATACATCTGTTTCTTGTCTACACCACCTGCCTTCGTCTTTGGTTTTTTGGGGGAGAATTCTCTCTCTCTCTCTCTCTCTCTCTCTCTTTATATATATATATATATATATATATATATATATATATATATATATATATATATATATATATCTTTGTGCCTTTGTTAGAAAACAATATACAAAGACGTAAGTAGAAAACAGAATCTTGTTTTAAAGGAACATTCACTAGTTATCCAATATTTAAGCACGTTTCATATCTTTAATATTCAAACATATATCTTGTCATTAGAATGTGTGCTGTATAAATTTATTAAGCTTTCAAATATATTTTCAAGCACACTGCACAAAAACCAATCTTTTACAGCGTACAAGTAGGCAAATGCAAAGAGACGTATGAAGAAACGTGTGTAAAAGTAACCTATTTGCAAATAAATAAATATTGATAAGATATAGAAATACATCTTTCTAATTTTCAATATTCAGGCACATCCATTTCCATTAAAACTTGCATTGGATATATATTATGAAATTCAGTGTACATACATAAATACATGCATGCATGCATGCATTCATACATACATATAGACGTTCGTACATACATGCATACATACATACATAAATACAAATATACATACACACGTATATGTATATGTCTATATGTGTAAATATGTGAACATATGCATGTAAGCAGATTGCTTAATAGCTTAATAGATATATAAACAGATAAAAGGAAACTCATATGTAAAAATATAAACGTTCATGCATTCATGCGTACATAACTGTGTACAACATATCTTTCCCAAATGTAAAATTGTTTCCAAAACAATAAACACCGGCAGATATATATATATATATATATATATATATATATATATATATATATATATATGTATATATATGTGTGTGTGTGTGTGTGTGTGTGTGTGTGTGTGTGTGTGTGTGTGTGTGCGTGTGGGTGGGTGTCTGTGTGTGTGTGTGTGTGTGTGTGTGGGTGCCTGTGTGTCAGTGTGCGTATGCATGTATATGTATGTATGTTCGTATGTATGCATGTATGTCCGAGCAGAGAAAACTGTAATATTCTTGGAATAAAGAGGATGTTTACATTTCTAAATTATCATGGAGAAAGTTACTAAAAATTTTGAAGTTGGTCGTTTATGTGTTCGAAAACTGTTGGTATGTATGTAAGTTTCTTAACTTATTTGAGGGAAATACTCATAAAATTTTACATATTCCAATCTTTGAGAGTTATTTTTCATTTGTCCTGCTGGGTTGTGTTGTTATTATTATTATTATTATTATTATTATTATTCAGTAGTTTTATTTTTATAACGTGCTTTCACTTCACTACCGAGCGCAGCTCTGTGCGCCTTGGGTATGTGCTGTGGTTTGCTGTGGTGCTCTTATGCTCACTGTATTGAAAGTGTTTTGCGTAGAATGTGTGCAGTACCCAGTAGTGCAATTTTCTGTATGTTATATATATTTGTAAGTCCTGCTATTTTTGTTATGTGTTTGTCTGAATATTTTTTATTATACCTAAGGCACCTACTATGATAGGAATTGTTTCTGTTTTTAGATTCCACATTCGAGTTATCTCTATTTCCAGGTCTTTGTATTTTGAAAGTTTTTCCATTTCTTTTAGAGAAACGTTGTCATCTGCTGGTATTGTTACATCAATTAGAAAGCATTTTTTTTCTTCATGATCTTTGACAACTATATCTGGTCTATTTGCCTTAATTTCTCTATCTGTGTGTATTGGCATATCCCAGATTATGGTTGCTTTCTCGTTTTCTGTGACCTTTTCTGGCGTGTGTTTATACCATCTTTTTTCTGTTGTTATTCCATAATGTTGGCATAGCTTCCAGTGTATATAGGTCCCAGCTCTATCGTGTCTGTGAATATATTCCTTCTTAGCCAGGACTGGGCAGCCAGAGATAATATGATTTATTGTTTCTTGTCGATCTCCACATATTCTACAGTTACTTGTTATATTTCTTTTCATTATGTGTTTTTGGTAATTTCTGGTGGGGAGGCTTTGGTCTTGTGCAGCAATTAAAAATCCTTCAGTCTCTGCTTTGAGTCCTGAGCTTCTCAGCCATTGCTGGGATTTTTCTCTGTCTATTTCTTTCGCATTTAGTTTAGCCCAGTATTTACCATGTAGGGGCTTTTCTTGCCATCGTTTTATCATGGTCCGTTGCTGTTCTAGTTTTAGTTTGGATTTCATTTGTTTTATAGCTTCTGTTGTTTCTTCTTCTTCTTCTTCGTATTTGTTAGGTAGATTGATTTCTTGTTTGCATTTGTCAGCTTCCTTAAATACTGAAAACAGTTTTTTGTTTTGCTCGTGTTTTGTGGCTATTTGTATTAGTTTCCCTTGCTTCTGGAGTAGGTATTTTTGCAGTCCTATGGTGGTTATTTTATAATAGTTTTCTAGCTGTATAAGACCCCTGCCACCTTCTGTGCGTTGTATATATAGCCTTTCTATGTCAGATTTTGGGTGGTGCATCCTATATCCTGTCATTATTTTTCTTGTTTTCCTGTCTATTTTACATAGTTCGTTTAGTGTCCAGTTAAGGATGTTGTAGCTGTAGCTTATAACTGGGACAGCTAAAGTGTTGATACCCATTATCTTGTTTTTAGCATTGAGCTCTGTTTTTAGTATTGATCTAACTCGTCTATAGTACTCTTTCTTTATTTTTTCTTTCATTTGTGTATGTTGTATCCTATCTAGTTCATTGACTCCTAAATACTTATATGGTTGGCTTTCGTCTAGTTCTCTTATTTCATTGGCTTTATCTAGTGTTATATTGCTACTTTTAAC
The DNA here is from genome assembly GCF_046866305.1 of Octopus bimaculoides. Taxonomy (NCBI): domain Eukaryota; kingdom Metazoa; phylum Mollusca; class Cephalopoda; order Octopoda; family Octopodidae; genus Octopus; species Octopus bimaculoides. The sequence goes on from NC_142928.1 coordinate 47,375,412, forward strand.
TAATTTTCCTCTTTTCAGGGTTGCTTTGGCACATTTTTCTAATCCGAATTTCATTTCTATTTCCTTGGTAAAGCCGTGTACTGTCTGTAGTAGTGTTTCTAGCTCTTTGTCGTTTTTTGCATATAATTTTAGGTCATCCATATATAGAAGGTGGCTGACTGTTTTTCCATAGCATTTGTAACCGCATCCAATTCTATTTAGCAATTCTGTTAAAGGTGTGAGTGCCAGGCAGAACAGGAGTGGAGAGAGCGTGTCTCCCTGGAATATTCCTCTTCTAATGGGGATGGCTTTCGTTTTCACAATCCCTCTTTTGTTTGGAGCTGTAGCACTGTCTGCCATTTGTTCATTGAGTGCTCTATGTATTTTATGATAATTGGTGCCACCTTGTTTATGGCTAGTGTTTCCAGAATCCACGTGTGGGGAACACTGTCGAAAGCCTTTTGGTAGTCCACCCAGGCCATACTGAGGCCTTTCTTCTTTCTGCGGCTGTCTTCAGTTATGGCTTTATTGATCAATAATTGATCTTTACAGCCGTATGAGCCATTGCAGCATCCCTTCTGCTCTTCTGGAAACAGGTTGTTATTTTCCAGGTGTTTACTCAATCTCTGCGATATTATTGCAGTAAAGGCTTTGTAGATCGTAGGGAGACAGGTTATAGGTCTATAGTTTTGTGGTTTCTCCGTTTCCGTGGATTTGGGGATTAAGATGGTTTCCCTTTTGTGAGCCATTCAAGCATTATTATTATTATTATTATTATTATTATTATTATTATTATTATTATTATTATTATTATTATTATTATTATTATTATTATTATTATTATTATTATTATTATTTTCATTGTCGTTGTTGTTGTTGTTGTTGTTGTTGTTGTTGTTGTTGTTGTTGATGATGATGTTATTATTTCTATCATTGTTATAATTTATCCTATATGTATATGTGATGATGTGAGGGTACTAGTATTCTGCTTAATGTTCGTAGGATTGGTTGAGTCTTCGTTTTGGTCTAAAATATGTGGTTCAATGCTGGAGCTATGTATGTGTTGCGTGCTAATGCATTTAGAATTGTTTTGGTGTATATTTTGATAGTACAGAGAAAGTTTTCTTCTATTGAGGCTGTTACAATAGACACTAAATTGGGCGGTGAACAGTTGGATAGCTTTAAAATAGATCGGTTTAAGATAGAGTAATATTTATGTTGACCAAAGAAGTTGAAGTCTGAGATATAAAGAAAGGATTTGGCTAAGTTCTTTACATTTGTTGAGAAGAGAGGTGTATACTGCAAAATTGAACATCGAACGCTTTTTTTTTGTTGGTGTTGCTTAGGTGTTGTATAATCTATATGTTTAGTTATTAGAGGGCGGCTATAGGGTCCTCTATTGTTGGCTGTTTTGATTTTGAGCTTGGTTTGTATATGTGTGTGTGTGGGGGGGGGCAGAACTAAGCTGTCTTAATCTGGGTTCTCTCATGTTTGAGATACATGTTTGAGCATAGAATTAACGATGTCTTTTATTTGTTGAGAGAAGCCGCTGGCACCGAGTGCTTGATTGTGATATTGGGTATGGTTATTGAATATTTCTTACCTAAGTTTTTTTTTAGAAGATAGGTGGAGTAACGTTGCATATCTATCTATCTATCTATCTATCTATCTATCTATCTATCTATCTATCTACCTATCTATCTATCTATATATCTGTCTGTCTTTCTGTCTGTCTCTATCTATCTATGTGCATGTATAAGTGTGTGCGTGTATGTGTGAATGTGAGTGCGTATGTGTGTTTGTATATGTATGTGTGTATGTGCATAAAAGTGTCTATAACTGTGCCTAGATTTAAACTAAGTGTTGATATATTCCTTGTGTGTCTTTTAGGATTTCGACAAATGCGGACCTATATCAAAAAAATAAATAAACAGTTATGAGAGTGAAGTAATATTAGCAATTAATATGTTTGGCGATAATATTGGAAAACTCCGTCCTACCGTGAGCGCAGTCGAGAGAAATCAGTAAAAATATTAGCATAATTTATATGTGAATGCAGAAAATCCTTTTGCATTCATATTATTCAACATATTCGTTTAAATGCAATTTAAAAAATAAGTAATCCGTTGAAATATAATTAATCTTCTAATGATATAATATTAGTTAAATCATTATTTCAATTTACGTGTATCATACCTCAGATATAACTTAATTTGCTCATTTAAAGCACTTTCGAATGCTAGATGTTTATAATTATAAAATACACGAATAGACTTTATCAATAAATTTAGTTCAAAGATAATTTTCAATTTGTTTCAAATATGAATGAAAGCGTATGTCTCAAATATTATGATACGCTTCAAAGAGATTATATTTCGTGCATGAAAAGTAATACATCGAGATAAAGAAACCTGTAATTATTCTAATTTTATGAAACCCATAATTAAAGTAAATGCAACGAGTTGTTATTACACGAATCTTTGGGTAATAACCACATTTATACATGTGAATAATGCGGTTTCGGAATACTAGATAAATATGCATCAAGTTAATAGATAAGCATACACCCGCGCACACGGAAGCAAACACACTTCGTTTTATCCATACACATAGATATGTGTGTGCATGTGTGTGTGTGAATATATAAACACACACAATCGTATATATATATATATATAGACACACACCCACACTATCACACATACACACGGGTATATACATATCCAGAAATATATATCTGTGCGCTTATGGGTGTGTATATCTATATACAGCTATATATTTTTACACACACAGACACGCGCGCATATATATTATACATATGTGATATATATATATATATATATATATTCACGAAAACGCGTTACAAAGATGAATCTTTGAACATCACCACCGTTCATTCGAGTCTTCTCGAACTGAGCAGATGCGAACTTTTGTGTATGACGGTGACCTAAACGTGCACTGGGATTCAAGCTGTTCTTCAAATAATGAGGTGCGAAGTTTGAAAACTGCTTGGTGTTACAGCGCTGAGAAAACTTTGACTGCGCCGTTCCTAATAGCACCCCGCATTCAGAAACTGAATTTCTTATCCATGTAATATCTGGTATTAGGTAACCAATATGGCATTGATAGATGTATACAGTGCCAACGGTACAAGCTGAGCAATGATGTTCAAAATGCCCTCGCCTCCTGCTGGCTGAAAAAAGATGCTCACATATATAAATATGAGAAGGCGTGTGTGTGTGTGTGTGTGTGTGTGTGTGTGTCTGTGTGTGTGTGTGTGACTAGTTCTAGGAACAAAAGATGGTCCTGCTGCATGAATTGAAAAACACTACTACCCTACACGAAAGAGACAGATTCATGACACTCATGCAATAAGAATATTGACGAGTAAACAAACTGAAGTGGACGAAACAGCAACAACAACGATCTCGGTATTGTAAGAATCAGCACAGATACCCAAACAATATCGACGGGATTGTCATGTCGGAATGTAAACGAAAAGAGAACTTCAACACCAATGGAACAAAACCAATAGCCCCCCTCCACCACCACCACCACCGATAGCAACATTTACATCTGTGCTTGAGATTGTAAAAGAAAAAAAGAAGGAAATTGCTTTAAAAAATCATTCTTGAAAATAAGATGGATATTATGACAATACAACAACAACAACAACACAAACATACGAAACCAAAACAGCAACAATAACAATCTTAATGACTACAAAAATAGTGACAATAACCACAACATCCTCCACACAAACATACCAAACGAAAACAGCAACACAAACATACGAAACCAAGGCAACAACAACAACGACAATAGCAATGTTAGTGACGATAACCACATCCATCACACAAACAACTATAACAAAAACAGCACAAATATACGAAACCAAAATAACAGCAATAGCAACAACAATAGCAATGACTGTAACAACAATGACAGCCAAAACACCCCACGCACAAAGTACTAACCACAACATCACCCAAACAACCACCACCACCAGCACTACCTTCAACACCATCAACGCCCACAACAACAACATCAGCAGTAACAACAATCTCAGCAACAACAACAATAACATCATCAATGAATACAACACCAGCTGCAATAAGAACGCCGGCAACCGTAACAACAACAACAACAACAACTACAACAATAGTAACACCGGTAGCTCCTTAGATTCTGTCTTCTATTACCCCAAAGACCAATCGTATGCCGAACGTGTATGTATCCCACTACAGACTGACAGTGAGACAGAGGCAAAGATTCCCTTAGCTAGAAATAAACTCCGACACATCTGGGACCAGACCAGTACAACAAAGTCACTAAAAACACATAATTCAGTTCAATTGTCACCAAAGGCCTACAAAAACTGAAAGAGCGAATTGGGAACAGGGAATTGGTAGGTCTCACTACGGATACGTTTGACAGTTTGTAGATAGACAGCCCGCAGAACAATGTGCGAACCATGCAAGAACACATCCGTAGCATGAGAGCAGTTTCACCACAGGAACATGTAAGTCGAAAAACTTCTCAGTGCACACATAGGTATGTAGTGCAACATACTCCAACACAGAAAATGGATTGCTTAACATTTCCCAAAACATTCAAATGCGATGATCATACGCTGAACAAGTTACGAAAGGACCGTAAACCCTACGCAAACCCGGCTATGTCGTCCCCAGTCCGGCTAGTTTGAGGAACGAATATCTCCAGCAAGTGTAGGCTAACCTATTTCCTCATACATGTGGTAAGACCAATCATTGAAATGTCCCATGATGTTTGTGTGAGCACAAAGAACCTCTTTGGTAGAATCAGTAGTTGCAACAACTCTAACGACCTCGCAAGTTGTGTAGTGAGTAGTATGGATATGGTTGCACTCTACCCATCATGTATGTATGTATGTATGTATGTATGTATGTATGTATGCGTGTGTGCTTCTATGTGTGGTCGATGGGGGTGTATATGCCCAACCACCTGATTGAACGAAAAAGCATACTACCAAAAAAGATTCGAATATAGCGTCCAGACGAAGAACCCAATAGTATAACAGCTGGGAGTTCAAAGTCCCGCAAATTATCAATACACTGTCAAAAGTTGTCAGAGGAGTGGATGAGGTTATGTTTAAGAAACAGTTAGACAAATTTCATCAAATACATCAGATAAACTCACATAACGGCAAGAAGTGCAAAGGACAACTCTGTCCAAACTCAATACTTGAAATAGACAAGCATTAGAGTTAATGGCGGTCTCTTGGCATAGCAACAACTTTTAGCTGAAACAATGGATAAAGTAATTGTATTTAGAAGCGCATACCTACATACATACATGCATACATACATGCATACATACATGCATATAGCTGTTAAAGTGCCTTATTCCGGTAAAGGTACCTACTATTGTAATTCCTACTATAGAGATACTCACAAAGGCGTGGACAACTAGTCTTACCTTTTCAACTGAGAAGAGAATAATTGTTTCTAATAATAGAGGCATTTCAAAGGAAATATCCCAGGGAGATATTGTTTCTGCACTGAATCCATTATGGTTCTTTCTGCAGAAAACAAATGGTTACATACTAAGATCTTCAACTTCCAGAAATATCAACGTAACTCATAATTTTTTGGAGACGATCTGAAATTCATACTAAAAGTGTTAACAATGACAAAAAACAAAAAACAAAAAAAAAAACATCTGTAATTAATAACATTTTCAGCTAAAAAAAGGCATGGAATTTGGCCTAAAGAAATGTTCATATTTGTTTATAGAACGAGGAAAGTCAGACCCCCAACCCCAAAACCTGCGGTCTCTCTATCTCCTCCATTCCGCACAAAGAACGTTACAAGTACCTAGCCATAGACGAAAATGTATCGTATGAAGGCACTGCTAATAAAGACAGAGCGACCCGAGAATATTACACGAGACATAGGAAAATATGGCAGTCGGAACTCTCCACTTACAATAATATCCCGTAATGCATTTGCAGTTCCAGTGATTGGTGCGTGGAATAAATCCACGCCATAGATATCAAAACAGGCAAAATCCTGACAGCAACTGGGAAATTCCACAGAAACAGTGATTTAAGGAGGCTATACTCATACACACACTAAGGCTCCAAATTAACCACAGGCTGGATGTTGGTAATCAATATATTAGTTAGCTACATCTGGCTGCGTGTAGGTTCGCTTTTGATAATATGGTCATCTATTGTTTATCACGAAAAACAAAAAACAAAAAAAAAACAAGAGAAGAGAGAAGAAATAAAAGGAAAATGGGAAGCTGCACGTATAATACATAACTTAGAAGCAGCGCTACGGATGTACCAGCACACACGAGATTGAAACATGGCCGACCTCATGCATATCTCATGAGGAATTCCGGAAGGAGTTTCGTGAGACCACTGCTGAGACGATTCCGAAAAAAAATAAAGAAAAGCCGTTGAGAAACCGATTGTAACAGTGACTCCATCTAAGCATAACTGAAGAAGGAATTTCATTCTGAAATATCATCAGACTATGGATGACTAGATTAAAACATGTATATAGCCCATTGTTTGTATTATAGTGCACTGTTGCACCATTCAATTTTTTATTTTTTTTATTTTATATATATATATATAAATATATATATATTTATATTTATATAAGGGCATTACTATATAATAACGCCTCACACCATGAGGGACTCTAAGGTCAGACTACTATAAAAAGCACATTTTTACCGAATGCGAGGAAATGCAACTCTCAAAGCCAACCCCTCAAAAACGAACTAAATTATATATCATGATTTCGTAGTTATTGTAGTATTATACAACTTCTACTCGTTTGGTATGTTGATTCACTGTTTATTTCTATCTTTCTGGACCATATTATACTGACGAGTAGAAGTTGTATAATACTACAATAACTACGAAATCATGATATATAATTTAGTTCGTTTGTGAGGGGTTGGCTTTGAGAGTTGCATTTCCTCGCAATCGGTAAAAATGTGCTTTTTATAGTAGTCTGACCTTAGAGTCCCTCATGGCGTGAGGCGTTATTATATAGTAATGCCCTTATATAAATATAAATATATATTTCGGGAATAAATGATGGATTTTTTTCCCTTATGAGGTTTTTTTAACGCTAGCTACTTGATAAATTCTTGTAAAAGATTTCGTCCTATTATTTTTTCACCACTGTTATCAGCAGCATGCATACCATTATTACACAGGCACACTGATACATAAGACACAGCAGTTTGTTTAAACAGAAAAAAACAGTGCAATTTTAATCATTAAAGACCCGTAGTAAGCTTTTCTCTTTTGAAGAAATAAGTAGTTAACTAATATTTAAGAGAAACACGTATATACATTATGATATCAATATTTATCCGCGAAAAGACAATATATTGTTGCTCTCAGCATAAAGGTTTACATTTCCAGAAAGCATATATTCTAAAGATTAATTATATGCGGAAAACATTGAATTAAGTAGTACTGTGCATTGAAAGTGAGAAATATGTTATATATTTATCACTTTTAGATGCGGCAACACTTTTAAATAATTAAGTCTTCACCCAGATTCTCGTTTTCTGTAAACATGCCATATTTTATTCATATCATATTTCTTAGGTTTATTGTTTATATTTATTCACAGCTTCAGTGACAGCTGAGCGGCTTCAACCAAAGTCTTCTATTTTCAGACATATTAAAAATAACATTCAGTCGTTAGCCAATCAATTATTCAATCTTTTCACTTTCCTAATATATGATTACATCTATAACATATGCATTTCGCCGGTTTATTGCGCTAGAGATATTTAATTCAAGTACTTATCTTGAAAACTAGATTGGTTACTTTTACAAAAAAGTGCAAGAGAATTATCTGATTGTGTGTCATGTCTGGAGGACAAATTAGTAGCGGTAGGAACTAAGAAGTAATGATATACTACAATATATATGTGTGTGTGTGTGTGTGTGTGTGTGTGTGTGTGTGTGTGTGTGTGTGTGTGTGTGTGTGTGTGTGCGTGCGTGTGTATGAATTCCATGAAGAATCCTTTCATAACGTAGAGCGATAATGAAATAGCATTTTGGCTTATCATTCCAATTTTTTTGTGTGAAAGGAAATATATTTTTAATACACCAACAAATAATGGTTTTATTACGGAGATTTTTCTTGTCAAATGTGGATTCATTGTCCCTGAAACAGTTCGATGGCATGTTCGTGTTACGAAGCTGAAATGCGGATATTGCAACGTAACAAAGCAACTATACATCGTTCTTATTTTTTGGTTGTTGGAACTCCGTCGCTTACGACGTCGTGGGTTCCAGTTGATTCGATCAACGGAACAGCCTGCTCGTGAAATTAATGTGCAAGTGGCTGAGCACTTCACAGACACTTGTACCCATAACGTAGTTCTCGGGGATATTCAGCGTGACACAGTGTGACAAGGCTGACCCTTTGAAATAGAGGCACGACAGAAACAGGAAGTAAGAGTGAGAGAAAGTTGTGGTGAAAGAGTACAGCAGGGTTCACCACCATCCCCTGCCGGAGCCTCGTGGAGCTTTAGGTGTTTTCGCTCAATAAATACGCACAACGCCCAGTCTGGGAATCGAAACCGCGATCCTATGACCGCTAGTCTGCTGCTCCAACCACTGGGCCATTGCGCCTCTACTTCTATATATTATTACGTGTTTAAATTTAATTTTCTGTGGTGACACTTTGACAGATGAATTATAGCATAATTGAGGGGAACAGACTTGGATGTAGAATACGTAGCCGCTTAGAATATAAATTTCAAGCTTAAGTAATAAGCAGGTCAAAAAGGTGAATGCTTGTCGCGAAGATCTAGAAAGACTCCACAACCAACCAATGATAACGCTTCTTTAATAAGACATATAATCATTTATTTCGATATACTTTCAGTTTACATCTCAGTATTTGTAGTGAGAGTTTATATGACGTTATATTCCTCTATAGATTTAGCAACATAGTGTTGTTCAGCATGTTAGCATTGCTTTTCATCAGCAGTGAGTTGCATGGTTCATTATTTTGCATATGTTATTTAAAAAAAAAAAAAAAATTTCACGGGAAGCAAATGGATTTTATAATATCAACACAATCTCTGAAAATATTAAAAAAAATTTAACCGAATCAATTTGTCATTGCTTCGAAGTGATTCGCCAAATAACCTGTCTACGTTTGATGGTCACTAAACAAGCCAGTAAAGTAATTGATCGTGATCAGTATCATAAACAACTGTTTTTATTCAGAACCGTTTGTTATGCACACAATGTAATCTACAGATTTCGACATTGAGAAAAAATGTTACTAATTAACAATCCATTTGTAATCCCTTATGAAACTGATAAAATCTTTTAGGATTCATTATGTTTACGATGACAAAAACTGCTACACTAAAGATCTAAGATATGCATTAAGATCTCCGGCAGAATAGTGAAATTTACATGAGATATTCTCCTCATTTCACTTTGAAGATGTGTACGACAATCAGCCTTCATGTTGTCAGTTTTACATGTGGAGTTGTACACTGCGATACTATGCAACCAGATTATAAGTGCGAGATTAAATACTGAAAGCCAAGTTTCTAATTTATTCGTGAGAGTTAGAGTAGCAAGTTTCTGATGTTTATAATGATTCAATTAATATAAATATTCTCTAAGTTGTTCATATTGATACTCAGTGCGTCAATCTGCAACTTGATATTAAAAATATATATACCAGAATTTAATATAAATAAAGTTAAATGTGAAAAAAGTTTTACAAATGTTTGTAAGGTATAAAATAACAATACATAAATATATAAATGTATTAACAGATCTTAAATGGACATATTTTGTACTTAGAGGAGGATCGAAATATAGAAACCACTACAAGTAAAGATAAAAAAAAATTATCACCATACGGCGGTGCATCAGCATGGCCGCAGCTCTAAGCTGAAAAAATAAGAAAAGAAAAAAATTAAAGGAATTGATTTATCAAATATGTAGATGCATATTGTAATAATTAATAGAGTGTAAATTTTCTTGATTAGAACATTTTAAATTATAAATAATTATATCCTAGGTACCCTCTGTGTCACATATGCAACCCTCACACGGTGATTATATAACCCCTACTGATACATTCCAAGACATGAGATTAAATATAAATATAAATAATAATACTAATTATAACACCCAGAGCAGCGGAGACGTAATCCGTCATAATAATTCTATGAATGTTAACTGTACTCTGAATGATGATTCTATAATTATTAATAATATGATGAGAAAAATTAATAATAATACTAAGGGCAATTGCAACTGTAGGAAAAAAAAGACATTGACTGCTCTTAGGTCGATGTTTAGCAAATATCATATATAACATGTACAGTTATGACAAAAACTAAGAATTTTTCTTGTACCAGGTGCTCTGCAAATATGAAAAAAAGTTTGAATAACCACCTTTCATACTTTAGACAAAGACAAAAAGCTAGCAGTGCATCATTACCTATGACGATCTGGGTACCTAAGGATAGTAATATTAAATTGAATATAAAGTGGGATGTAATACGTAGAGCTCGACCAAACAAAAATAGCCGATATGGGTGTGGACTACGATGTATAGAGATATATGAAATATTCAAATATAAAGATAAAGACAACCTGCTCTCTCTTTGAGGACATAAGTTACTCACTGTGCCCTATCATACAGACTTTACTCGCTGTAATATTACCTATCTCCCTGTTTGAATAGGGATTCTGAGCCTTCCAGTACGATGGTGCATCTTCCACTGCTTGGGCGTCCACATATTCTAACCGTTGCTTTCCTGGTTGTTCTTTAAAGCTTCGCATTTTTTAGAAGTATTTTTCGTCATTTGTGTTGCATTTTGCATTTGGGGAATTTATGCGTTTTCCGAATGTTGTTCAATTTGGATCTCTAGTCAGCATAGGTAGATTTTGTACAATAGTCTTGTGTGTCACATTGTTTCTAGGATTGTGAGTTGGTAAATACAGTAGTCTTTTGAGATGAGGTGTGGTGTTAGGGTTTGCTGCCTTAGTGTTTTAATGTCTAATTTCTTAGCACGCTTAATTCCAATGTCTATAAGTAAGAACGGATATTGTTTTTTCAGTTATTTTTGTTCTGAGTTCTTGAAAACGAGGGTCCTGACTATATCTCTCTGATTCTAATGTGCAAATCCTTTTTGCTAACTTAAAGTAAAAGCTAGTAATTTTGCTAACTTTCGATGTGTTTCGGGTGTTAAGAGCTAAACAGTATATATTGTTTCGAGTCCGTTGGTTTATGATAAATGTCAGTTATAATTTGGTTGTTCATGTTTTGTATGCTGTTCTTTGCCATATTCCCATGCGAATTCAATGTTAGGGTTTATATTTTTTAGTATTGATTTGAATTCTAAAAGTTTATCAATAGTCTCCTCCCAAATGGTAAAGTAGTCATCTAAGTATCTTTTCCAGTTCTCTCTTATATCATGTTGAAATGGATATCTATATTTTTGCAGTGACACTTCATATATCGTGGTTTCAAAATAACCCATTATAAGGTTCGCGAGAACAGACGCTGATTACGTTCTCTTCGCAATTCCGCATTTTTGACGATACTAGAAGTCATCAAATAGGACATAATTGTTCTGAAGTATAAAGTTTAAAGATTCAATAATAAAGACTAGAATTTTATTGCTTCTATTCCATAGTAATGTGGAAATTTGGTGTAATGGTTAAGAACATCGTCTTCTGGTGCATGGATATTTATGTATTTGCCTGGTGATTGTTTGCGGGCTTCATTAACTATCTTGTTCGTGTCTATTGTAGGTAGGCCATAAAAAAGACTAGGTTTACATTTAAAGTGTGTGGCATATGCTATTTCTTTTTCTGCCAAGCCTTTTCCGTGTAGGAGTATTAGGGATGCAAGATTTTTCATTGTCTTTTGTTGTTTATAGTTTACAAAATTTTCGAAGAAAGTATCGTTTACTAGCATGGATATTACTAGGTTTTTATAGTATTCTGTTTCAATCAGAACTACAGCATTCCTTTTCCTGTTTCTTTGATTGTCAGGTATTTTTCGTTTTGTAGTTCAGTTAGATCTTTTCATGTTGAGGTTTGAATTAATTTTTCACATAAGGAAGGTATTTGAAAAATTTTGGATATGGTCACAGAAGTCATTTAATATTTTATTCCTACCTTTAGGTGGAAGATACTTACTTCTGTTTTTAACCAGTAATGCGCTTCTATGAGTTGCAGTTTTCTGCAGAATTCCGAAATATTGTCTTTAATTGTATTCTAGTTAGATCTTCTTGGGGATAGGCTAGATGTTAATCCTGATTTTTGTTGCAGAGAGAGTTTTCTTTGATAAATGTATTACTTTGGGTTAATCCTATACGTTTTGTTGCAACGTGTGTCCTTGTTTCTCTTCACTCAGTCTAAAAGCTGTTTACTGCAATTTAATTCATAGACGTTATCAGTGTTATTACTGTTATTAATTATATTAGGATTCCTAGGAGGCTGGTGTTGCAGTCTGGGTAAATTGTTTTGTTGTGTGTGATTAGGAGTTTTTCTGTTGGAATAAATTGTTGGGGTGCTTAATTATGTTTGAGATGCTGCCGAGTTGGTTTTGCTGTCAGGTTATTAGGCTCAAATTCCGTAGGTTGGGTTTCTTCGATGAGGTATAGTAGAAGTCCGTTGGACCTTTTTAGTTGCTATGGAGAAAAAAAATTAACTCCTAACCCGAGTTTGGTTTCTTCTAGTATTTCTTATTAGTAATCAATCAGTCTATTACTAGATTGAGAACGGTTCCCTTCTAAGTGTGAAGTTAGCTTTGTATGTTTGTGTTCCTTTAAATGTATAAGGTTTTATCTATTTGGACGTTTATTTATTTCCGTATATCTATATGTTCTAGATTTTTCCAGGAAGGGGTTATGTGAAATGTAGTTTTATTTAAAAAGAGTTTCGTAATTAAGAAAGAAATTAACTCTGTTTCTACACCGCTGCAGGGAATTTATTTCTTCCGACACATAACTGTCTTTCCACAGTTTCATAATGCTTTCCAGAAGTTGTTCATCAGCATTATTAGTGAGTTTAGTGTGCATTTCTTCATCGATCGTTTTATGCTTTTGTTTGTTATTCGATGCTCTAAGTTTAAGTAACTCAATCTTTATTTTCGTTTTCTCTATTGCTAATTTCTCCCTATGCTGTCTTCTTTGTTCAGGCTTTTCTGGGATAGCTTTGATTTGTAGTTTGTGTGTTAGAATTAATGGTGTTGGGTTCATCCATTTTTCATATATTTCTGCCTTGTTTAATATTTTTTATCATGTACCAAGCGGAAAACTTTCTAGCGTTAAGGTTTTGAGACCAAATATGGCTAATGCAGCTTTTAGTTAAATTGCTGACATGAGTATATTTTCATTATGGTTTATATACTTTGGTGATGATTCTTTTTCAGTATTCTTCGTGAAAATTGAGTGCAATGTTGTGCATAGTGCGTTCATATTTTGACTAACCTTCTCTGTAAATTGTCTCTCCGTTCCCTTTCAGTTTCTTTACGTATGCGGGAATTTAATCCATAGATTTTGTTAGAATAACTATATTTGAGTAAATTTCTTTTAATTGTTTTCAATATGTTCTCGTTGGTATTTTTATCCGATGTATTTTTTGTAGGTTTCGACGGCATTTTCGGTTCCATGTGTGGTAAATAGTAGTAAAACGATGGGAGGAATTTCGATTATCCCTACGCGGTGAATTGTAGTGCGATATATATATATATATTGTCAAAAGTAAAATGTAAAGCTTTGTATAAGCTTTGTTGTGTTAAGTACTGGTTGTAACAAAAGTATTACAATACCTATATACAGCCTTTGATAATAATAAGAAAATGTTGAAAACAGCTTACAAGAGAGTATTTAACAAAAAGTATTAGGTGTTCAATAAAAATCATGTTTAGTAGTATACATATATATACACAGAAAGAGATATATTTAAGAATTGACAAAATTTGGAGAGGAACCGACCTGCCTTTTCTCTCTTGTATGTAGCTAGGATGTTCCCTAGACAAATTCTTAAATATATCTCTTTCTGTGTATATATATATATATATATATATATATATATATATATATATATATATATATATATATATATATATATATATATATATATATATATATATATATATATATATATATATACTACCAAAGAAACAGGATTTTTGTTGAATATATATACTACCAAACATGATTTTTATTGAACTCCTAATACTTTTTGTTGAATACTCTCTTGTAAACTGTTTTCAACGTGTTCTTATTATTATCAAAGAATGCATATATGGATTTTGATAGTTTTGTGACAACCAGTACTTAACACAACACAGCTTATACAAAGCTTTACATTTTACATTTGACAAACATTTTCTAAAAAAGTGAAACCGGTCAAGTGAATAAGCATAATAAAATTTGCATTTTCAAGTCTTCTTTCATATATATTTCCACTCGTGCGGTATCTTACAACTTTACTCTGTTACAAATATATATATATATATATATATATATATATATATATATATATAATCATAAATATATAGGGATTAGCAGTATTATGCTTCTCCAACATACTGAGAATTCAGAAATAGCAGCCAAAGAACTACTGATTCCAAAACTACAAATTTTTCTCTAGATTGATAGCGATATTTATGGTGCACACAGAACAAAAAACATAAGAGAAGAGTAAAAAAACAACTTGCCTTTAGTTAATTTAGTACGACGTTTCACAGTTAAGAGCATGAAATACCCCATTCTGATCTTCAGCTAAATATTCTAATAAATTTGCTAATGTCTAAATAACTCACGGTAATTTTGACCATGCGACATCAAGACCACGTGAAGTAGACATTAAGAAATTTATCGGCCAGTGAGTTTAAAATCTCTCACCCTAATGAATTCAATTCAGTGTGTATCATAAATAGTCCCGCATAGAAAAAAGTCCCGTACGAACTTATTGCGGTTTAAATATTCACCTTAGAGGTATTACTAAAATATAGATATACAGGGCAGGGAATCGTCAATTAGTATTACTAATTACTAATTACTAATTACTAATTGACGATTCCCTGCCCTGTATATCTATATATAGATATAGATATACAGGGCAGGGAATCGTCAATTAGTAATTAGTAATTACAAACGCAGGATAATGCTAATAATATAGCCTGAACAGGATAAGTTGACCCTATTTTGCAGAAAAAAGTGTTGGCGACCAGCTATGTGACACCTCCGAGACTACGCGTCGCGGGACTCTAGACCGAGTAAGCTAACGTGTCCACACCTCCACATTGTATATATATATATATATATATATATATATATATATATATATATATATATATATATATATATATATATATATATATATATATATATATATATAAAAGATAATAAGAGTGAAAAAACTACAGAAGGCTTGTGTTACATGGTTAAAGTATATATTTAAATTACGTCAGAAAAATGTTATAAAATTTTTTGGGTATATAAACATTGTATTTGGAGAAATAACCGGTTTCGTGTTATCTTTTCAACATTTTTCTGACATAATTTAAATATAAACTTTAACCATGTAACACAAGCCTTCTGTAGTTTTTTCACTCTTATTATCTTTTATACATCCAACCACGTGCTTTCACATACCAACTTTCTCACACCTATATATATATATATATATATATATATATATATATATATATATATATATATTTCTTTATTGCCCAGAAGGTAATAAACTTAGAGGGGACAAACAAGGATAGACAAAGGGATTAAGTCGATTACATCAACACCAGTACGTAACTGGTACTTTATTTATCGAACCCGAAAGGATTAAAGATAAAGTCGACGTCGGCGGAATTCGAACTCAGAACGTAACGGTATATTAAATACCGGTAAGCATTTTACATGGCGCGTAACATTGCTACCAGCTTGTCGCCTTATATATACTTATATATACATATATGTACATATATATATATATATATATATATATATATATATATATATATATATATATATATATATATATATATATATATATATATATATATATATATATATATATATATATATATATATATATATATATATATATATATATATATATATATATATATATATATATATATATATATATATATATATATATATATATATATATATATATATATATATATATATATATATATATATATATATATATATATATATACTTAAACACTTATATATATGTATATCCTACTCTTAGTTCTTGAATTGCTTAGCTCTGCTTTATGAACACTCATTGTGCTTTGTCGATCAACGTTCAAGTATTTGCTGCCAAATCTACCAATTAAATCAGCTGTGTCTATATATTCATTGCATTTACAGGTTTTTATTTTTTCATATGGTACAAGAAAGAATGAGATCTTTTTATTTGCTCTCCTCTGTTGATAACTTGTCACTTTGTATCTCATCATACCAAAATTTCTATCAACTAATCGGTTCTATTTTTACCCATTTAATGAACATAGGCGCCATAGAGTTAAATAATACGTTTTCACAATATTGGATATAAGTGAGGTTTTTGTCTCATAGAACCAATAAAATAATTTCCCTGTAAATTTTCTTGCTTCGTAATAATCCACTTATTTTGGCATCAATGCATTGAGAAACTTGGGTAAGATTTTAATAGTTTTTTTATGTTTTCACAAGCATCACTTCCTTTTCGTTAGTAAACTCTTAGGTTAAAAAAATTGGCACTATCGCTTATTTGATTTTTTAAAAAATCTTTTGTTCCTACGATTTATTGTCAGAATGCATATTACTCTAACTTCGGTAATTGGATTAGTCTTATCTGTTTGCAATATTTTCAACTGTGCTATATTTCAAGACTATTTCTGAATATGTGAATAATTTCCCGTTGTTACAATGAATGTCAGTTGTTAAATCAACATTAGATATATTCGCTGTTTCAAAAAGTGTCCTGAATCATTGAAAATGATGCAAGAAAAAGATAATAAAAAATGAATAAATGCATAAATAATGAAGAGTTTCCAAGATCTATTCCATAATGACAAATAGAACGAAGTGAGATAAAAAAAGGAAAGTAAATTAGTACTCATTAATGTTCTATTTGTATATATATTTCTCCTATCCTTTCCAAAATAGACCTGTACATCTAACAGGTGTTAAAGAAAATACACAAAGTGTCTAGCCTATCCAATTTTCTTATATATATCTCTCTCATTTATTCTCGACCTACATTTAATCCTTGTTTTGTTTTTCCACATCTCAAATCACACACTCACACAAACAGCCGCGCGCGCGCGGCTTATAAACACTTCTGGTATGTTTTGGTTATCATTGAAAATGACTGGTATGTCTGAATAATCAGCACCTACATGATGTTTATGGAAATCGTATGAGTTTCATAGTTTCCTGAATATCGAGGACACGATCAATTTCAACACACATGACAAACAGATGTTAGGTAAAATAAACAACCTTCAGATTAATTCGTGTTTGGGTGAATGAATATTCTACACCTACTGTGTATAATCTATCTGACGGTGTCCATTCTCTCCGTATGTCCAGTATAGCTCTCAAAACTTGTAGACAACAACGTTATGATAAAATAGATTTGTTTAAGACACTCCACAGATAAATCGAAATCTCATGAATGTTCACAAATCCCTGATTTCATTGTTCTTATATATCTGCATGTATGTATATATTACACTTCTTTGAATTTAATATATGTTCTTAAGAGGGTATAAGGCAGTTGCTAGCAAAGCAACAGAAATGTTAAGTTAAGAGAGTTCCCGGTGTTTGTAAATATGTGGTTGACGGGCTGTGTTGCTCAAACTGTCTAAGCATAAACTCAAGTGTGTACATTTATTCATATAAGGACTTCACATGGAGAATATTTGCAATGTCTTGTAAATCTTCACTGTGCCACAAATTGGACTTGGAGAATTAGTGTCGGATTCTATTGCTCTTTTTTCTGTGAATCCAAATATTTCTAGGCTATTGTGTAACGTAACACACCTAACACACCTATTATGATAGGTACAAATGAGAATTCGTAGTCATGGTACAAGACCTGTAAGTTCCATATTAATCCGCCATAGACGTTCTCAATATATGTATGTATTTGAGAATGTATAAATGTAAATTAATGTATGCATTCATTCAAGTGTGTATTGATACGTGTGTGCATGTAAAAGTCTATGTGAGTAAAAGGGTGACAGAGAAATATGTCATTGGTTATTGGTTTAAAATTCCACTAAACAGTTATAATGTGCTGGTTTCGATCCACCAGTCACCATAGCTTCATGTCGACATTAGCCTTAAGGCCAGTAAAGCATGTGCAAACGTAAACTAAAACCAAGATAAAGAATGCCCTTGGAAATCATATGACAAGATTTTTCAGACACTGTATCACAGGGAATAAACAGTTCAAAGATTAAATTAGAGTAACACTTTTCTGTGGATTATTTTTGCAATATCATGAGGTTGGCCCACTGACCGAACAACGAAGGATTTACTTAGTTCATTTTAATGTAATAAGTGTATGCATGTGTAGGTATATATATACATACATATATATATATATACCTTCTCTTTATGAATATTCTGAAAACTATTCAGTCTTGGATGTTTTTTCATCTCAATTTGTTAATTTATATACATATATAAATTAGTACACACAATTGGAAGTGTATAAACGAGAGTATGTGCAATCTTACTTTAAATATTTTATTCATTTCAACAAAGAACGTCATTTATATTCCGTTTTCAGTTACATAAAGAGACTTTATATATTATTATTATTATTATTATTATATATATATATATATATATATATATATATATATATTGTAAGTTAAGAGGGAATGCTTCATAAGTGTAAGCACGTGTATATGCCAGATAGTGGCAGAGGTGAGAGAATATATCAACCATAAATTAAAAACAGAATACAAAAGATATCACGGTACACGTGTCTCAAGCCCTTATAAACAATCTGTAATTGCATTAGCATAGGTATATTATTGATATAATTGATATTATATCAATAATATACCTATGCTGATGTAATAACAGATTGTTTATAAAGCTTGAAACACGTGTACCGTGGTATCCTTTGTGTTATGTTTTTAATTTATGTTTGATATATATATATATATATATATATATATATATATATATATATATATATATATATATATATATATATATATATATATATATATATATATACATATACCTTAGAGATTTATAGCTTCTTTTTTGGTAATAATATGTAAGTATGTTTTACAAACAGATATAACAATAATAAATATATTTTACATAGAATTCATTTTCGAAATTATGCTATACATTTTTTCTAATTGTCTAAAAACTGTTGATAGCTGTTGGTTTTCTCTCGCCAAGACCATCATGATAGAAGAGATCTAAAACGAAATCAGACCTATATTTTCAATATATCTACAACTGCGATATTTTATCTTTTTCTGGTCATTTATGCAAATGTTATCGTTTATCTTTTGCTTGTTTCAGTGATTAGACTGCAGCCATGCAAAGGCGCAATCTTAAAGAATTTTAATGGAATAAATCGATCCCAGTATCTATTTTTTAAAGACTGGACACACACATACACGCACACACACACACACACACACACACACACACACACACACACACACACACACACATATATATATATATATATATATATATATATATATATATATATATATATATATATATATATATACGACGAGTTTCTTTCTGCTTCTGTCTAAGAAATCCAATCACAAAATTTTGGGTGGGCCGAGACTATAGTAGAAAACACTTGCCCTGGGTACCACTCAGTGGGACCGAACCCGGAATCATGTGGTTCGGAAGAAAACTTCTCAATGCAGTCAGTCACGCATAATTATAGATATTTCAGAGACAACTTAGAGGTTCCTTAATCTGCTATAGAATTTCAGCTTTGTTAATTTTGCATATTTCTTTACTTGCAATATTATTTGAAAAATAGGAGTTCAAATAAATTTAACGAGAGCTGTAGCTGCCCAAATGAAATTCGTTAAACACGTGGCAATACATTAGTTACGAAATATAGTTGAAGCGTACATGAAACCAAGTAAAATGTCTGGAACCCTGAGAATAGTAGCTAAAATGTAAAACAAAATACTGTTCTTTAGAGAAAAACTAAAAAGCCATATCAAAACATCTTAACATGAACAATATGTCAAACATTAATATACGAAAGTGTTTTTTTAAAAATATATTTAGATACAGAACAAGCATTTAATTACAATGAGGAATTAATGGTAGAAACATTGATACCAGTACTGATATTGCACACATTACTAACTTATTTTATGTGATTTTATTTTATTAGTATGGAACTATTTGGGAAGAAAATAGGTGGAAACAATTCGTCACACATGGGCACTGCTTACTCAAAAAGTAATAATTATTACAACTTTTGATAATATTCTACAATAAAATTGGACAACCAACAAAAAGCAATAATATATAATTAATTTCAGATAAATGTAATGAATATAATTAAATTGTTTTAAAGAAAGGAAATCTAGACGAATAATGATTTCTGTAATTGACAAACAAGACACTGAATTACATATGAAAGAACAATCAATGATTTCGAGAAAAGCTCCCGATTGGCTATACGTCACGCCGAGCAGAAGAAACCGACTGCATCCTTCTCCCTGAAGAGGTAATGAATATTAAATAACAGATTCAGTCGTGCCTTTCCGAAATGTTCTCTTTATTGAATGTTATGTTAATATGAAATTCTGTATAATTGTACTTGTTAGAGATATAAAAGAATGAGTAGCAGTTACACATATATAAATAATCGTATTCACACACATACACACATTACACACACACACACACACACACACACACACACACACACACACATATATATATATATACATACATATACATATATATATATATATATATATATATATATATATATATATATATATATATATATATGTATATGTGTGTGTGTGTGTGTGTGTGTGTGTGTGTGTGTGTGTGCGTGTGTGTGTATGTGAAGGTATGTCGGCTTAGTGACTTGGAATGTTCAACTGATGAACCTAAGATCATGTATTCAAACGTGGCATCGATTTGTGCCAGACGCTTTATTTTAAATTTCTCCACTCCAATTTGCTGGTAAATATGAGTCGTACCTGTAATTCAAAGGCCGACCTTGTCCCATTCCGTTAGTTTCGTAAGCAAGCTGTTCCGTTGATGTGATTAACAGGAACCCTCGTTGTCGTAGCCGACCAGCTTCTACACACACACACACACACACACACACACACACACACACACACACACACACACACACACACACACACGCACACAAAGGGTGTTTCAAACAATTTGATATCATTACAGATGTAAATACCACAAAATCTACAGTGGCAAAGTAAATGAAACTAAACAGGTTTAATGTTGGGCAACATGAGTTTTTTTCCTCCAAATTTGAATGAGAAATTCAAAGGTATGTGGATTCCATGAACCATTTCAAAAACGTTCAATATGCGCACTGCCTGAGACAAAGCACACGTCAAATCGGTAGTCCAGCTCCTCCTAAACACGCTAAATGCGGTAGTGATTCTCTGCTCGAGTTCCTCTTGGTTTGCAGGAAGAGGGGTATATAGACCAGGCCCTTCACATAGCCCCATGTTTGCGCTTTCACCTGTCATCTGTCGTTATGGCCTGAACAAGCTTCAGCTTGTAAGGTTTCATTAGCAAGTGTGTGCTCAGGACGCCCCAAACTTGTTGGAGTATTCTGGGTTTCCAGGCTTGTTCATCTTATGGACTTCTTGGGGCTTCGCAAGCATTTTTGGCGAACCCGCTCCACCGTCTCTTCCAATGTTAGTAGTCGTTCAGATCCTTTTGTCTTGCAGAGACAGCCTTCTTTGAATTTCTTGTGCCATGTCCAAATCTGCATTGCCGTTGGTGATTTTTAGTGATCTCTCTCGCAAATGCAGGCTGCACAGTCTTGTTCGACTGTGTTCGAGCACACTCAAACACATAAAACGCCTTTTCTTTGCCAGTGAATGCAATAAACATATCAAAAGTAAACATATCAAATATTAAACATAAACTGTTGACTTGTTTCTACACAAGCTGTTAAAATTTGAAGTCATTTGAACAAGAACTGGTAAACTTATGAGATTGCAAAATGATATATAATTTTCGGAAACACTATTTATGATGTATTGTGTAATCCGCAAATAATGCAGTTTTTTACTACTTCCTATATTTTTCAAAATGAAGAGGAACACATTTCTTTTTTAATCTAAAATATATTATCCTTAATTTACTTCAATGCGCTTCAATCTATTTGGTAGACTTGCAAGGCCCTTCTTCCAAAATTCACTTGTCCATGACAAAAAAATACTACTCTAGTACTGTTCTGACCGCGTCTACAGAATTCATAATTGTCCAAATGATTTTGAAGACTGCGGAATAAATGATCATGAGATGGGGCAATTTCCGGAGAATATAGTGGGTGGGGCATCGCTTCCCATTCATACTGATCCACCTTCGAAATGTGTTCCTCCCTGTAGTAGCTGAGTATTATCCTGATGGAGGAACACATTTCGTCTTGAAACCAAATATGGCAGATCTTTCTTCTAGTCCTGAGTTAAGCTGCTCCAATCGATCGGTTTAAAAGTTCAAAGTGGGCTAAACATTTCATATTCCACCAAATAGATAAGAACTCCTGATTTAGTTGAAGACCTTTTTAGCCTGGTGCGCCTGTGTTTCTACTTTCCATACGCACTGTTTTCAGCGCTTGACATTTTTATAGAGAACCCATTTCTCTTCACCAGTCACTATTCGGTCCGAAAAACGATCATTCGTAAGACGTGTCAACAATGAATAGCACGCATTCACTTTCTGCGCGTGATTAGATTCGATCCTATTGACCCAATTTTCTGACTTCTCCGATGGCCTGCAAGTATTGATGAATGGTTGAATGACCAAATTCAAGCTTCTCTGCTATTTCCTCAACAGTCACGATGGGATTTTGTTCCACCAGTGTTTGCAGGACGTCCTCGTCAAGCTCTACACATCTTTCAGGACGAGGATCGTCTTCTAGGCTGTCGTTTCCGACTCGGAATTTCTAGCACCATCGTTGACACTTGCTTACGCTTATTGTCCGATCCACATTTATTGCATTAGTGTTCCTCGCAATTTCCGTTGCATTGATGCCTTTATTGAACTCATATAAGAAAATATGTCTAATATGCATACTCCTTTGTTACTTCCATTATACCTTTGAAAAAATAACTGTTAAAATCGAACTACACTCATCAAAATTTCCACTAAGAATAAGGACAATGTAACATTAAAAGAAGTATATTTGAGATGACGCAATGTGGGCGTGTGTGTTTGCGCGCACATACGTGTTTATAGTAAATAATTGATATGGAAGACAGAGTGTACTGTAAGCCTAATTTAGCACGACGATCGTTTCGTGATAAATAAATCTTACAGTACACTGTATCTTCCCTATCAATTATTTGAAACATACTAAACGTGCACCGAAGAAGTCCTTCCGTAGATCCTGCGACTAATGTCCCGCGGATGACGCTTGGTAGCTGTATATGGTGTACTTGCTCTCAAGACACACTTGTAAGGAATACCCAAAACGCAAGGTTTTGATACTACATTTTAAAGTTTCCTATCTTTACTTTAATTTTGAACATAACATATATATATATATATATCTGTGTTTTTGTGTGAGCATGCGCGCGTGAGTGTGTGTATGGTAAATGAAAGATGAATGATGGAAGATACGAGAATTTTTATTTATCACTACAATTGTTTCGACACATCTAGCATCGATCCCTCACGAGTGGGATACATAACATCTGGTACAGGAGCATCCGACGGTGCATATGTGTCTTTTCGGGTGACAAATAAATATAACTCGTTAAAATAGAAGTTCTGCAAAGTATTTTCTCATTTTGTGTAAAGAAACCAGCAAATTGAAGGATATATAACTTCATTTATATAGAAGATCAATAATAAAATAACGGATGCAAAAAAAAAAAAAACGAAAACTCGATACAGCGAGTACAGAATTAAAAATAACCATTAACGGATAAAGATGTATAAAGGCCTCGTACACGTACATACACTGTACAGGTTCACGGCACACACACATACACACATTTATGCATCACAAAATACATCACAATGCATTTCCCAGGGGCAGACGATACAAACATCTGAAGTATTGTGGTTATGTGTTGAGCAATTTCCTCAACCATTGACATGGCGCGTCTTCCAGCCCGATAATCCATTCCACCCCTTTATGAACATGAGTTCCGTATCGAAGCCTTTATGCCTCATCCCTTTTCACGGAAACCTAAGAAAGGGTTGCTCAAATCAAATTTATGGAGATTTGAAACCGTAACGTAAAAACTCGTAACAACGGAAGTTATGTTATTCCTCGTGCTCAACGGACTCTACCAATGTTCCACCCACCTCTTCAATGATATTGGCAGATATTCAGTTGCAAACTAGAGCAATTTAGTCAGATCCCCATCTGTATACCAGCAGCAAAATTATAAACAATAGTAAGTGCTTTGTTGACATGAAACAAGAGATTTGGAGCAACCAGAACAACAGCAAACAACCACATGAAAGAAATATCAAAGAAAATGCATAATAAACAATATTAACAGCAAATGCTCAATAACAACATCCGCTACTGATATAGCAACTTCAAAAACAGTTCTTCTAAAGGCAGCAGCGTAAATATATAAAACGACAGAAAAAAAAGTAACATGAACATAATATTTAGGAGACCATCAACAATAAATAAATAATAATAGTCACATTGAGCAATCACAACAAAAAAGCTATTGCCCCGATTCTAGTTATTATATTATTAGATATTACCAGATTCCATCGATAAGTTAGACTGCTGAGAGCTAAACAATTAGGATCTATTCCACCCGGAGCTACAGTCGAAAGCAACATTCGATTGTGGTAATCGCAAACATAAATTACATACGATTACAAAATAAAACGGAGAGGAAGAGGGGAAAAAATTACAAATAAGTGAATTATTTTTGTTTCTCGGCAGACATGCTTCTCAATGTGTAAGGACGAAATATAAACTGAAACACTTTTAGAATAATGCAAACCTAATTATAGATTTCCATAAACTGAGTGTGTGTGTATGTGTGTGTGTGTGTGTGTGTATGTGTGTGTGTGTGTGTGAGTGTGTGTATCTCTGTGTGCCTGTGTGTGTGTGTGTTTAGGCAAGGAGAGAGACAGAGAATTAGAGATAGAAAGGGTGAGAGACTAGTTGAACATAACTGTATGTCAGAATAGTTGTTACACTGTTTAACTTATCTATGAATAAACGTAAGGTCGGATGGTGTACGTTCATAATAATATACACTATATATATATATATATATATATATATATATATATATATATATATATATATATATCATTATATTATATATATAATTATATATATGATTATACACATCATACACACGAGCTTTCATATGCTTAGGATGTACTATACTAAAATAAAGGCAAAATGATCCAGACCGCTATACTACATTCTAAATTTTCAAACGAAACTTGTTTTACTGCAATGATTACGATTTATTACGAATATTATTATTGGATATCTCTTATTTTTTAGATGCGATAGGAGATAAAGCGATTCAATATGAAAGTGAATTCAATAGAAGTGGAATATCTGATTTACAAAACAATTAATATATCAGTGTATAATTTTAATGATGCGGTATACCTAGGGCGTAGATTGAAAGGGACACAGGTAAAAAGATTTAGAAATACTGAGAGAATATAAAAGCAAAAGTAATAGGGAAGCAACAGGAAAAATGGAGGGGAAGAAGTTTGTGTGTGGCATATGAATATCTGCAATGAGACACATCTATTTTAATATAGTATATCACAACACCGTCTTAGATTTTTAGTTCTACTGCCACGTCGAGTCTATAACTAGACTTTCACACACACATGCCGCGCACACATATATGTGCATATGTTTGTATATATATGTGTGCTCACACACATATATATATATATATATATATATATATATATATATATATATATATATATATATATATATATATATATATATATATATATATAAGGTTGAGGAGGGTATTGGATTTAGCCAAACCCCAAAAGATACAGGTAATACCGAGTAAGTGCTGCATACCGACTAGTTTTGCCCCAGTCGTTGTATGAACAGGATTGGGGATTATAAGTCGTGTATTAGCATGTGTATGTATAAATATATAAAAAGATAAAGAGAGCTATGGTAAAGTTGGAAATATATTTTATGGATAGTGTCCTACAGCTGTTTCTGGGAAGATCCAGCTGTTTCTGGATGAAGGGAAGTACTGGATCTTCCCAGAAACAGCTGTAAGATTCTATCCATAAAATATATTTCCAACTTTACCATTGCTCTCTTTATCTTTTTATATATTTATACATATACATATATATATATATATATATATATATATATATATATATATATATATATATATATATATATATATATATATATATATATATATATATATATATATATATATATATATATATATATATATACATAAGGATGGAGAGGAGGAAAAGGAAAAAACACCCGGAAGTCTCTCTGACCCAGTGGCTCCTCAAAAGAATGGATCACCCACTCCTATGAACAACCAGGCAGAAAAGGATAGTGGAGCCAAGGAAGCAGCAAATAGAAGCCCCTCTGTGCCAGTGGTCCTACAAATGAAGGGAGCCCTCACCCCAATAGATATCCAGTGTAAAACAGTACCCACAAGACACCAAAGGAAAGAAGAAATTTGGAAGGCACCCAAAAACTTGCAAATTTTACCTGCAAGGCAAATGTTGGCATGGGGAAGACGGCAAAAACTGCCGGTTTGCCCACCCGACACCCCGCCAAAACTACAAAGGTTTAAAGGATAAAAACGTCCCTGAGGAAAGACGACAGGTGTCCCCAAGGAGAAAATTCAAGGACGTGCGCTCTTCAGAAATCATACGCAACGCAGCATCTGAGCAAGAGTCTTTTTTGTGTATGGTGCAAAAGATTATGCAGCAGCTGACGTGGCTACGCCAAGCACAGACGAGGAACCTTGCCCCCCACTGCGCAAGACCACCACAGCCAACAGACATGGGATGGCCTCCCCTAACGCCTGCACAGGCACCACGCCAATATTTTTACTAAATTATAATAATAAAAGCAAAATTTCTTTCCTGAGAGACCTTGCTGCATGCAATCAAGCCCTATGCATAGCACTCGTAGAAACGCACCTCAGCCCTTATATAGCGGATGCAGAAGTACACGTACCAAAATATGTCATACTGCGAACAGACAGAAGGGAAAGGAGGCATGGTGGAGTTGCTGTATACATCCGTGACGACCTCACACCCCAGGTCTTACTGTCATACTCAAATTTGGTATGCGACACCCTAGTTGTATACATAAGATAACATAATATAGTCATATGCAATACATATTGCCCACCGGATGCTCCAAACCACATAGGCAAATTTGAAGATTGCCTCACTAGAATTAAAGAAATCCTCATGAAACTGGAACACCATGTGACCATATTTCTTATGGGTGATTTCAACTTCCCCAACGTTAAATGGCCCGAATGTCTCATACTCTCAGGAATGACTTATCGCAAGCAAGCACATGTGGAATGCCTGCTCAACCTCACCAATGCCCTATTCATGGAGCAAACTGTTCTCAGACCAACTAGAGCGAATAACATTCTAGATCTCTACTTCACGAATAATACGGACATCATTCATGATGTGAAAGTGACGCCGACATTAGTTTCGGATCACAACATAATAGAGCTGTCTATGTTTGGGCCAAAAGAAACCAGAGACATACAGCCTAAAGGAAGCACCCAAAATCTCTCCAATCTGAACTTCCACAAAGCGGACTGGAAATCGATTCAGAAAGAGATCCTCAAAGAGGATTGGCCAAAATGTCTCTCCACACCAGACATTGACATGAAACTAGAATGTTTCATGTCTACTGTGCAAGCCATAAGCCAGAAATATGTCCCAGAGCAAAAGGCCAAAACAAATAGGAACAAGATTCCAAGGGAGAGGAAGATCCTCATGAGACGACGGACAAAAGTTGCAAATCGACTCAACCAGCATCCCAAGAATGGCCAAAGGTCCCGCCTAAAAACGACACTGATGGAGATCGAAAAAAGGCTGCAACAATCCTATGTGAAGGAGAGAGCAGACAAAGAAGCCTGGGTTATAAAAGACATTAAGTCTAACCCAAAGGCCTTCTTTCATTACGCAAAAGAAACAGCCTCAGTACGCTGCAAGATTGGACCCCTCTTCGAAAAGGATGGCTCCCTCACAGACAGTGCAACTAGGATCAGTGAGGTACTGAATGAGCAATTCAAAAGTGTCTTCACCACTCTATTGGAGCACAGACAAGTGAACAAACCAGTGGACTTCTTTGCTACCTCCCCTATAACCAGTGAGGCAGTTACGATGGAATACATCAACATTAGCGAAGAAGATGTACTACTAGCTATACATGAAGTGGACACAAAATCAACTGCTGGCCCTTATGGTTTCCCAGCAATCCTCCTTAAATCGTGTAAGCATGCCCTGGCAAAACCCCTCCAGATCCTCTTCCAGAGCTTTCTCGCAAACGGAAGACTGCCAAGCAAGCTGAAGGAGGGAATAATATGTCCAATCCATAAAGGGGGAAGCAGAGCAGATGCCAAAAATTATAGGACTATCTCTCTGACTTCACACATCAGCAAAGTCATGCAAAGGATAATCAGAGGAAAACTAATCGCATTCCTTGAAGAAAATAAATTGCTGAGTGATACCCAACATGGCTTTCGACCAGGTAGGAGCTGCCTGACCCAGCTCTTACAACATTACGACTGGGTGTTGAGGCAGTTACTCAACAGCTCAAATGTGGACGTAATATACCTTGATTTTGCAAAAGCTTTTGACTAAATGGATCATGGTGTGATATGCCACAAACTGCGTGATCTTGGCATAGCTGGAAAACTTGGAGAGTGGTTACATGACTTTCTGAAAGATAGAAGTCAGGCAGCAGTGGCTAATGGAGCCACCTCTATGAAAACACAAATAATGAGCGGTGTTCCACAGGGCACTGTCTTGGGACCATTGTTTTTATAGTCGCTCTCTCAGATATGACTTCAAGTGCCCAGATAGCCACTCTTGCAAGCTACGCAGACAATACAAAGGTCTTGCAGAAAATACAGAACTCTAGTGATGTTGCACACCTGCAGCAGGAATTGGACTCAGTTTACAGATGGGCTGAGGACAATAATATGCAGTTTAATGCTGAAAAATTCCAAGCCCTGCGCTACCAACGTCCAAAACTGAATATGAAACTTACAGAGTACACTGGTCCACAGGGAATTTCAATCCCAGAGCCTAAATCAGTGAGAGACCTGGGTATCGACATGAGTGATGATACCTCTTTCCAAGTGCACATTACCATAATGGCAACAAAGTGCAGACGATTGGCTGGATGGATCCTGAGAACATTCAGAACCAGAGATAAGGAAACCATGATGATCCTCTGGAGGACATTCGTCCTCAGCCGCCTGGATTACTGCTCACAGCTGTGGTCACCCAGCAATGTGAAATTAACAGTAGACCTTGAAGCAATCCAGAGGAGATTCACAAAGAAGATTGTCTCTTTGCAACTGCTCAGCTACTGGGAAAGGCTGAAACAGCTAAGACTCTACTCCCTGGAGAGAAGGCGGGAAAGGTATGCGGTAATATACATCTGGAAGATCCTGGAAGGAATTGTGCCAAATTTTGGCATTGAAAGCTACACCAATGCCAGAACGGGACGACACTGCATAGTGCCAAAGATCCCAGCAATGCCATCGCGCTACAGGACCAGTTACTGCAACAGCTTGAGATTCAGTAGCCCACAACTTTTTAATATTCTCCCAAAGAGCCTGAGGAATCTGCACAAAGTAGATGTAGGAGTTTTTAAATCAAAGCTGGACCTCTTCCTATCGAGAGTCCCAGATGAACCTACCTCGCGGCAGGAGGTGCAAATGAGGGTTGCTAAATCAAACTCCATTCGTCACCAAGTGCCGCATATTGTAAGAGGCTCCCTGTAATAACAGTGTAGCAACACGGTGGTGCATCAGCATGGCCGCAGCTCTAAGCTGAAACTTAAATATATATATATATATATATATATATATATATATATATATATATATATATATATATATATATATATATATAGAGAGAGAGAGAGAGAGAGAGAGAGAGAGAGAGAGAGAGAAATATCTAGTGATGCTAAATAACTGTTCAGTCTCTTACTCGAGTTTTACTTTACTGGTTGTCAGACGGAAGTGAAGTTTAAAGAATGACAGTGGTTTATAATTGCTTGCGAATGATTAAATGATAAGTATTTGAGAGATCATCAAGTAAACAAAGAAAACTGATTGGGCAGAGCTTAATTAATGGCGTTCTTAAAATTAATGGTGTTCTTAAAATTAATGGTGTTCTTAAAATTAATGGTGTCTGTTTTATCAGATTCTCCGATGATAAAATTATTTACAAAATACGAGCAGAATAAAATGAAATATCTGAGACTAAAACAGATCACAGTGTGTTCATAAAAGTTTATAGCTCTAAATATTTGCAGCAGCGGATAAATTTCAAAGAAAGATTCTTTTATAAATTAGGAATTTAATAAATACAAACGCCATAAGTCAACAATTTAAATAGAGGAGCAAACGTGAAGCGCATTTTGTTTTTAGTAACAGTAGCTAAACAGAGTCTGTGTAGCAGAAAGCAAAATCAGATAAAATTAGTAAGACTGAAGATTGGGAAGCCAAGCATTGAAATACGTCACTATCCACATTATTAGTTTGTAAAAAGCAGACATGCGCACTTATACATGCAAAAACTAAGCCAGATACACAAATACACAAATATTTATATACACAGGATAAACCCGATTAGAAATCTTGCATGAGGTACATAAATCAGTTAGACAGAGTGAGTGGGGAAGTGTGATGATCAAAAAGAAATGCAGTATTTATTTGGTGCAATGAAAGCAAAATTAGACACATAAACAATTTGTTTGAAAAATGAAAACTCCTTGATCAGTCAGATATTAATATTTATTTCATGACTTACCAAATAATTATTATTATACCAGTTATAAAACTTTTATAAACCAATATTGATATACAAGGCTATATTCTCGTGGTATCTGTTACAGATTATCTCTTTATCGATATATTGATAAGTAAATATATATATATAGATATATATATATATATATATATATATATATATATATATATATATATATATATATATATATATATATATATATATATATATATAGCAATAAGAAATTGGAGGTGAATAGGTGGTATTCATCAACTTGCAGATATTGTATTGTTTCAATTTTACTGCTTGTTTGTTAACTAAGAGGACAATAATAACAATATACAAACACATGCGACATATTATGTCGTATCAGTAATTAAAAAAGGACATCTAGTGACCGAAAATGGGACAATGACTTACAGCCAGAAATTCTGGTAAATACCTCAGTTAGTACTCCGAGCGTTAACCTGGCTTAGAGATGATATAAACCGAGTAAAGGGTACACACATTACATACGAGGCTACTCACTAATCTATGCGTTGGTACATTATTCTCAAAATATATCATCAATAAGACAGAGAAAGAAAAACAATGTTCTTACACTACTTTATTCGACCTAAGGATTTATTCTTTGTAAGCCTAGTACTTATTCTATCGGTGTCTGTTGCCGAACCGCTAATTTACCGAGGCGTAAATACACCAAAGGACCATCGATGGTGTGGGGACAAGCACAGACACACAAACATATACATGCATAGATATATACGACGAGCTTCGTTCAGTTTCTATCTACCAAATCCACTCACGAGGCGTTGGTCGGCCCGAGGCTATACATATATATATATATATATATATATATATATATATATATATATATATATATATATATAATCTTCTTTTAATTTTGAGGATGCTTTAGTTCAGTAATATATCTTTCTAGGTTGTTATGGTGTGTTTTTATTTAGTTTAGTTCTTCGTTTTTATTTTCTAAACATGGGAAAGGTAAATAGGGGTGCAATATTGAATTTCGCACGCCCAATAAATTTTAGGGGTTGTAAGTCTGGTGTTGACCTGTCTTTGGCTGGTCCTGCGCATGTGAACGTTATCCAGCACTCTGTATACGACACAAGACGGTCGGTATCCTTCCATTCCACCGTTCAACAGATTACAGGAAGGTCGACTACAATAACTAGAGTTTAGATGAATAGTTGAATGCTTCCTCGTGCCGTCACCTGGCAGGTGAGATTTGAACTCAGAATATAGAGAGCCGGAAGATATACCCTAAATCATTTCTTCCAACACCCCCAACGATTCTGCCGCACTCGCACCCGGAGGGCAATGTGAAATGTCGTGTTTTACTCAAGAACACAACGCACCGCTCGGTCCGGGAATCGAACTCACGACCTATCGATCGAAAGTGAAACGCCCTAACCATTAGGGCACGCACCTTCACTATACTTCAATATATACTGCGCAAACGTTGTGTATGGTACCAAATTTAGAGGAAGCAGTGTGAGTAACAGAAATAATGTTCCGCCCGGAGTTCGTCTAATGACAGAGATCTCAGTAATGTTCTTTAAGGCGTTAGACAGACATTTACCGCCTTCTAGCAGGTATAGTAAAATATTCAATAGACATAGTTAGAAGTCTGCAAATTCAACTAGACTTAATTTAGCGGTTACTACAGTGGCTATTAAACGTTAGAAAACTGAACATATTCATCATGAATGCACGCTCATATCTTCATGCTAAACGTATAGACCAGTCTGGCCATCTTTAGTGGAACACGTCTATCATGTGCAGATGACGTTGGTGATAATATCTAAGATTTTACTCTGTGTAAGAACAACAGCATTAACAGAATAAATAAAGCCTTTTATGACAACTTGTTTAAGAGAATGTTTAACAGTAGCATTCTCCTTAGATAACACATGCCTCTAAGTGCTCGATCAGAACACTTGGGAGCGTCTTTTGTTATATGGGCTCTTCACCTCAAAGTTCAAGGACATTATTACATTATACCATTCACTGTTTTAAATAAAAAAAAATAAAAAAGATAACTGCACATCGTTGATCAATTACATCAGATAACTAGGGAAACGACGAAATATCCAACAGAGGAATATTGTTTTCTCTCTTTCGCAGTCTATTATAGATAGTGCTCTTCTTTATTGAGGGGACTGTAGCAGTTGTAATTAGTGCTTGGTAGAGGCTCTCGAAATATTTAGTTGTAAATAGAACCAAATTAACAAACGTAACACAATTAATTTGCTATTCTCTTTCTTAAGCAAAACATTCTTAAAGTTTCCTCACAAGAATTCCACATAAATAAACAACCTGGATATAAGCAAATAAAATTAATGCCTGCGATATGTTATTAGGAATTCTTTTTCCTTCATAATTTACTAACTGTGGAATATACCAATTTCTCTTTTCCTAACTTAATCTTAGTTTTTAATCTTATCCTTAATTATTGAGTCGAACATAATTCAGTTAAATTTGATTTAATTGAATTCCCTATAACCATAGTAAACCTGATATTGCTCGAAAGAAAAGAGAAGCAAATAATTAACTTATATATTCTAATCACTGTTACTTTCCATCCACTTGACATTCCCTCGGTTCTTCTTATATTTGCTTTACACACATCTCTATTGCTGACAACCCAACAAATACAGCTGTAACAGAACAATTACCTTCCACAAACTATATTCTCACACACTAACATACTCCTAATCATGACATCTAAGGACTGTGAATTCGGCACGGATATAATATACCATGGAAGACAATCTGATATGTTTGTTATTTGCACCAACATTTCTACGTCTTGGTTGCAGTATGTTCTGCTGCAAACAATAACATTTCCACTCTAAAGAAAAGGACTGAGTGTAGTGGTTCATCATTTAATTGATGATTTGACTAATTAATTGATTGCTTATACAAACAAGACAGTCAGATGCGGGAAATATTTTCAAAG
Organism: Octopus bimaculoides; assembly: GCF_046866305.1. Classification (NCBI taxonomy): domain Eukaryota; kingdom Metazoa; phylum Mollusca; class Cephalopoda; order Octopoda; family Octopodidae; genus Octopus; species Octopus bimaculoides. Next base: position 47,409,640 of record NC_142928.1, read on the forward strand.
ATATATTCAAAACATTTCAAAATAAACATTTCTAAGTTACGTTAGATTAAAACACTTTGTCTTTTGTCTGATTGCATACATTATACATAAATGCATGTTTGGGGGTATTTAAATATATACATGTACATATATATATATATATATATATATATATATATATATATATATATATATATATATATATATATATATATATATATATATATATGTGTGTGTGTGTGTGTGTGTGTGTGTGTGTGTGTGTGTGTGTGTGTGTGAGTGTGTGTGTGTGTGAGAGAGTGTGCGTGTGTATACACACGCATACATACATACGTGTGTGTGTGTGTGTATATATATATATATTGTGGCACTCCATCGGTTACGACGACGAGGGTTACAGTTGATCCGATCAATGGAAGAGCCTGCTCGTGAAACTAACGTGTAAGTGGCTGAGCACTCCACTGAAGTATAAATCTTTAACGTAGTTCTCGAGGAGATTCAGCGTGACAGAGTGTGTGACAAGGCTGGCCCTTTGAAATACAGGCACAATAGAAACAGGAAGAATGAGTGCGATAAAATCGTGGTGAAAGAGTACAGCAGGGCTCCCCGCCATCCCGCTCCCGGAGCCTCATGGAGTTTTAGGGTTTTTTCGCTCTATAAACACTCACAACACCCGGTTGGGAATCGAAACCACGCTACCACGACTATGAGTTCACTGCACAAACCACTGGGCCATTGCGCCTCTACTACTACTACTACTACTACTACTACTACTACTACTACTACTACTACACACACACACACATACACACACACGTGCACACGCACACGCACACGCACACGCACGCGCACACGCACTCGCACAAAGTGGTGAGCACAACTAATCAATAAGTTAGCTTTATTAACTGCTAATCCGCTAACTAAGAGATTATCTTCGCAAACGCATAACCCCTAAACGGTGGGGGGGGGGTAGCGGAAACTTACACTAACTGATAAACGCTAATTTTATCATATGAATTTAGGTTCGGTTTGGTTGTTTGGCTCTAAAGCCCTTAAAAACAAACCTAGAGAGCTGGAATTTACGTGGTGTAGCTTAGACACAGAGCTTTCGAAAAAGGTATAGCATACCAAGTTCAGATGAGGATGAAGTGGCTTGCAAGTAATCAAATGAACAAATGAAATTAGACTTTAGTTTTCCAGTCACATTGCACTTTATTTATTGTATAAAACATATCAATAAGGTATACTATAACATAGGTATGATGCCAAGATCAGATGATCATTTACAACGGCTAATTTTCCCCTTTACGTAAAATGTCTATTTTATGCTTTCTTAAAATTTCAAAATAACTTACCCACTCTGGGATGGTACTGGTGTTTTTTTTTTCTTTGCCCACCACTCAAAGTCTGCCTTATACCTCTTCAATCTCGCCAGAGATGCCGGGTCCACCACGGTACAGAGAATGTTTTCCGGCAGCATCCTTACACCTGCTGTATCGAACCTTTATTGCTGCATCCCACGTGTCTATCCCATTATACCTTTTTTTCCTTTATACAGAATAACATTTTCCTTCATACAGAATACATTTCCTTTATACAGATTAACATTTTCTATCCCAGGGCGAGGGTGGAGGATTTGGGGCTCCTGTGTGCTTGTGCTTGTCTTTATATCAGGTGGGGTATAGAGAGTGGTTGGGGTGGAGTGCGTGAGGTTGGGGGACGAGTGGGTGTGGGACAGGGGTCATTCTTTACCACACGTGTCCTCTTTATCCTTTTTCTCTTCTTCTACGTTATCTCCCATCTATCGTTTGTCTCTGCTTCCTCAATGCTGGTGCTTGTCTTCCTCGGTATTCTCCTATCGTTTACCTCCACGAGCTGTGGAGCACCAACCAATCTGTCACTCTCCTCAGCCTTTTCCAGTGCTGGAAGTCACACCGCTCTAATGTGACCCTTCAGGCCATATTTATAACACCGCGGAGTTCTTCCCTCCGCTTTAACTTTCAAATTAGTTTCTCCCAATGCGATGTTTTCTACTATCTTTTCCAACTCCTCCGCAACCTATACAACCATTTCAAGGGTTCGTCCCTTCTAGTTCCTCTGGGGCGTTTTGGTGACGTGTAAGACCACCATCTTCTCCTCCATGCCCAGCAGTATGGCAGCCACCAGCCAAGCTACATTCACTTCTTGTGGTATGTCTTCTACTCGAAACCTGGAGGTACGTCTCCCAAGGTGTACTGTTAGAAGCATCAATTCGTCTGTTTTCAGTAGTGTGGCAGAGGGCAATCTGGCAGTTGCTATCTCCCTAATCTGCACATCCACCATTACATATTTTCGTCCCAAGTCAAAGTATGGTGTTTCCTGCCAGACTGACCTTAGTGCCTTTTCCATCTGCGCCTCCGACACCACTTTAATTCTCCTTGTTGCCACTGCGTATGTTCTGTAGACAATTGTCTTTTCAGCCTTGTCCTTTAATACTGGTTGTGATGGGTGGAAACCTTCACATCGTTCCTCTCCCTTTCAAGAATTTTCTTGAACATTCTCAGCTCTTCCAGATTACATTCTTCAATTTTTCCCTTAGCCGCCGCTGCATAGTTCCTATTCTCCATCTCCTTGTTTATGTTTCTGAAGCATTCCACCAACTCCTCCTCAGACTAATCGAGTTCTGAGTAAAAATGCTTCAAATTCTCATAACTCCTCGTTCGACGCACATCCATCACACAAGAGGAAAAACGTCAAACAGACAAGACAAAAAAGAAAAAAAAAATGTGCATCTCAAACAAAACCAACAATCCAAATGAATTAAGAGAAACCGGAACCCAACTTCTTACCATGCAGCTACGCCTATATATATATATACATACATAGAATATATATATATATATATATATATATGTAAATATATATATATATATATATATATATATATATATATATATATATATATATATATATATATATATATATATATATATATATATATACACACACACACATATATAACCTGTGTAAGCGTGCTACCTGATAATATAATCATTGTGAAGGTTGTTTTTGCACGACATTCTTTCAATTTTTCGTTTATTTGTTTCAATTGTAGGACGGCGGCCATGCTGAGGCACCGCTTTGAAGACTTTCTGGTCGAACAGATCGACTACTTAGATTTGGAGTCTGGTACATATATCGGAATATTTTACCGGTTACAGCGACGTAAAGAAACCAGCACGGGTTGTCCAGCGGTGTGGGGACAAACATTGACACATATATACATGCATACGTACTCGCGCACGCACATATTTATACAGACACACAGACAGACATACATATAATTTATACATGCTTTCAATGTGTGTATGCACGCCCGTATTTGTGTGCTTCTGTGTGAATGTATGTTTGAAGAATGATGGAGAAACAAACGCTGGAACAAATATTTTAGAGGCAATCGACATACATATATACGTTTGACACTTCTAACATTTCACCTACGCAAAGTTTCAACAGAAAGTTTGCTTATTATTTCTTTTTAATAATCATAACATTTCGTTTCCGTACTAATTTCGTAATATTCAAGATCAAAAATCGCATTCTGGAGAGAAGAAGAAAAAATAATATCTATAAAAACAGAGGGACTGTTTGCATAATACCTCGTCGTTATTGTTAGTCGTGTTTTCCTTTTACTTTTCATATTATCCTTATTCAATATCTACTGATTTCTTCTCTTCACGCGTTCCTAATCCTCCTTTTCCCATCCTCTTCCACCACCACCTCCGTCATTGTCATAATCATCATCATCATCGTCGTCGTCCTCATCCTCACCATCATCATCATCGTCGTTTTTCTCTGTCATATATTTAAATAACTATTCAATTATTTGTTCGCTACATCATCAATTTTGCAGTTAAACACATTCTTGTTAGATTCCTTTTCTCATAGATGTTTGTGCCAGAAATCCTATAAGGTGCACGCTCACTAGATATTCACTAACTACAATGAAATCAATCATTTGTGCTTGAGTTACAAAACGATGGGTAAAACAACTGATTAGTTAATTATTTGAATTCTTAATTACTGTTTGCTAATGATAAAAATAATGTTTGTGTTTCGCTCCTAAATTTATTTTCCGAAGGCCTTCCCGTACATACATACATACATACCTACATACATACCTACATACATACATACATACATAGATACATACATACATACATACATACTACGGACGGGGAGTGCTAAGCAGTGAATTGCAGAAATGTATTGTTATTACCAGTTCAAATAGGCGTGTGGCACGTTTGGACACATCAATAACCCATTCACTGTGTGTTGTTATGGAGAACATTTCTCGACTTAGACAGAGTGGTGTTCATTGACAAACATCAGTTCGAAGCGCCACCTATTTAAACAGTGAGATGCAAACATTTTGGAGTAGTTATCTCCTCTTCAGCCACAGATACCATTCTGTCTACACCGAGAAATTTTCTTCATGGCAAAATACAGTGAATGGCTTACATCCGAGTCTAAATGTGTCACATGCATATTACAACTGGTAATAACATTACATTTCTACACTTTACTGCTTAGCACTCCCTCTCCGTAATTTGCTTGCGGTCAGCCGCCGCAGTGGCCCTGGCATAGCTCTCAATACTGGATACGCTACCACTCGCCGCAGCTGGGGAAAAAAACAGCAGCTCGCGTGAAACATAACAATAATAATTCCACAAAAAATCACAATTATTCACAAAGACAACTTACAGTAATTCACAGAGTTTTCACAGAGTAACACCGCAGTTTTCACAACAATTCACAGAGCCGTTATACTGCTAAGCAGTTCAACCGGCGTGCTAACGGTTCTACCAGCTCGCCACCTTGAACTGGTAAAAATATTACATACATACTACACACACACACACACACACACACACACACACACACACACACACACACACACACACACACGCACACACACGCACACACCCCACACACACACACATAAATATGTATTTTTGTTTGTGCGTATGTTCATAATTTTTGCACATGTACAATTACAGGCATGGTGGCAGGTTGATCGTAGTTCACATGTATATTTAATAAACATTTGGGTTGACCAGGTATATGTAATGCTAATCAGAACTCGGTTCACTTCATTTCACTTGACGTGAATAGTTATCTGTATGCCGAATATGTTGGGCATATAGCCAGTCTTGCTAAGGCTTCCGAAACGGATGTATGTCAGCTCAACAATGAATATGAATATTGCTTGTTAATGACCAAGCTGTAAAGCGAAGATGACTTTGTAGACCTGTTGAAGATTACAGGTTTTCAACAATTCTTGCATAAAATAATGCTCTCAGCTGTATGCAGTATTAAATCATGGTAACTGACATTATGAGTACATACTTGGTTCCTTAGACAACTAAAATAAATGCATTGACGCATTATTTTGTGTCTGGGTAGAGTCATATTGCCGTAATGCCTTATTATCTAACACACTCCATTGAGAAGGTTGCAAAATCAACGTAAGTTTTGGAAGGAAAAAATAAAAATAATAAATGAGTGGAAAGCAAACCGGTGACTGAGTCAGATAATAAAGCATTTAAGCAATATAACTCTCCCCAGATACAATGTAATTTGCTTTAACACACGAATTCACTTCAAGAATTTTGCAAACCAGATGCAAGAACGAAGTATAAGTTGAATATTCGAAGGCATTATTGTGTAACTATAGGTTTCGTTTCTCTTGCGAGCTGTTTCAGCTATGCATGTTAACTGCAACTCCTTCGCAATACATGAAATTATTGGATATATTGTTGTTTTCCTTGATGCACTGGGATTTGAATTCCTCAATGTAATTTCATATAAAGTGCATTTTTAAGATCTAATGAAAGGCTGCCAGCAGCTTGTACCTGTTTATTTCCCCAAGGCATACATCAAATCATATTACTTATTTGGATGTAATCTATGTAGAACTGTACGTCTAGTCTTTATACAAGACAGTTGCTATTTCTAATTTTGTTAATTAGAAGGCAACAGCAATATATATATACCGTCAATCACATAATTTTATCATACAGAGTTATCGTAAGATCCAAACGGAAAACAATAACTAATTTAATGTCTAATTTGCGGAGTTAAATAAGGCAATATTTCTTTCTACTCCAGACACGAAGCATTACATTTAGAAGGTGTCTAGTCTATGTTATCAACACAGGTACTTACTGCTCCTTACTTTATCAACCCCGATAGGATGAAAAGCAATGTCGACCTCGGCGAAATTTGAACTCAGAATGTAGACAGTTGAAATGTCGCTAAGCGTTATGTCCGACGAGCTAAAAATTCTGGCAGTTCGAGAAATATCATATTTTGTCTTATCTCGACGTTTCATATTAAACTTATACCATTAGCTGAAATATGAGTATGACGTTATACGTATACAAAATGTGGTGTAGTCATTGATTTTGAATAGATATATGTTTAAATAAAAGCAATGACGAAACAAGAACAGAAAGCACAAACCTCCGCCAAGGCAACAACAACGTTCTCGATATTTTTATTGCTCGGAAGAGGCTAAATATTGAGATTAAACATTACAAATACAATGCAAAACATATAATCGGGGAAATAAAAATGCAAAAAGAAACCGAGCAAAGAAGAGAAAATAAAAGAAATGAATGAAATTATGAAAATGATAAAATGAGGCGCAATGCCAACTCGACCCCTGAAGTCGAGTGGTTACATTTAGACATTGTTTTGGACAGAATAGGTTCATTCCCAGAGTTGTGCGCCGGGGAGTAGTGACGTTGGTGAGGAAGGACCCGGAAAAGGTGGATAATATAGATAATTTTAGGCCCATCACTCTGCTGAACGCAGAGATGAATATTTTGGCCAAGGTGTTAGCAAAAAGATGGACGCATGTTGCAGATGACCTGATTGGGGAGGTACAAACATGTGCAATCCCGAGCAGAACCATCCAGGATACTCATCTTATACGCTACACTGTAGAAGGGTGTGGTAGTAATTCTGGCAAAGGTGCTGTACTGGTCCATTTGGACCAAGCTAAATCATTTGATAGGGTAGACCATCGATACCTTTTTACGTACTCGCGCAGTTCGGACTGGGTCTTGTTTTCCTCAAGGGGATCATACAGTTGTGCGACAATATCGGCTCGATCGTTCGGGTGAACGGCTTTTTCTCGAAGCCGTTCTTCATAAAACGGTCGGTTCGCCAAGGGTGTCCGCTCTCTCCGTTTTTGTGCGTGATGTCCTGCGAGCCATTTCTGCGAAAGCTGAGCAGCACCCCGACGAATCCAGAAGGTGGAGGATCGGATACAGCGTACGCGGATGACATCACTATCATCGTGACCAAGATGGGACACCTAGAGAAAGTAGGCGAAGCCATTCAGGTTTACGAGACGGTGGCAGGAACCAAAAATTACCGGGAAAAGTCGGTCGGCTTGCAAGTCAGCACCTGCAGGGGTAAGTCGATACCTTCGAATAGCGTCGTGGGACGCTGGACGGAAGGCCCGGTTAAGTTGCTAAGAATCTGGTTTAGCCAAGATCACCAAAGAGAAAAAAACTGGTCCGAGGTATCAGGGAAGGTGACACATAGTAAAGACCTGGTCTAGGCGGTGGCTATGATTCAAAGGGAGGGCGGAGGTAGCCAATGTGCTTATCGCATTGGTCATCGTTTACCGTATTTCCGTCGTTCCTTGTCTAGATTCGTGTTTAACCAAGCTGGAGAAGATAAACTTCTGCTTTTTGTGGAAGAACAACGGTCCAGTTGTAAGACGTTATATTTGCTGTCAAAAGCCGTTAAAGGCTGGTTTAGGGATTCCTTGGCTGTTGATGCACAAGCATGTGCTGAGGTTGAGGCACCTCTGGCTTTACCTGGAAGGTGAACGGGTGTGGTCTTTGCTCGCTAGATGGATGTTCCCTAGCTTTACTAGTTTTGGTAGTAGTGGAAACTGGTCTCGTCGAAGATCGAGATTGGATACCTGGTATACGGAGTGCCGTAAGGCTCTTCTCCAGTTTCACAACTCGGGCAATGCCAGCGATTTCGGTACCACCTCGGCTTACTGTAGTAGGTTGGTAGAGGCAGGAAATGCTGATACCCTTGGAAGGACCCTGGGTCTAGATGATAATCAGTTAGACAGCCTGTTCCGAAGAACATTCGGGCCGAAGACACTGGATAACTTCCAAAAATATTTGGCCTGACTGTGTTACCGAGGAGCCCTACCCGTTTGGGATAATCTCACCAGACACGGCCATCGTGGGCCGTCGGCCTGCCAAGATGCGAGCGGGTCGTGGACACCATCCTGCTCGCTATTGTTCAGTGTCCGAGAATTTCAGAAGTGTGGGTTTATGCAGAAGACCTGTTGTCAGATGAAAGAAGAGTACAGCTATCACTTGAGTCAATTCTAAAAATTAACCCACCGGATTTCCTTACGGTAGAAGGGGAGAATTGTTTTCTCGTAGTAGTAGCAATTGCGAGAGAGGTGATATGGAAGTAAAGAATGAAAAAGGTTGTGACAGACAGCTTCGTCTCCGGCCTCACTCTGGTGAATGTGTTTACCTTTCACCTTAAAAGGAAGGTGTGGCTGCGGAGGAGGTATTTGTCAGATCGTGTGTTCAATAAACGATGGACGCGTGTGGCACGTATGTTGGGAGTGAAAGGCCCTGCGTGAACACGTCAGAAAGATTACCAAGGTGTCGGTATTAAAGACAGGGCTCGTGGGTTTGGAGCTTACCTGTTTTTAATGCCATATCGTGTTATTCTTGTATATGTAAATGTTTCTTGTGTTCCATTCGTTAATTGTAATTTTGAAACCTTTACGATTGTATATGACCCCGTTCATATTGTGTTGTCCCCCTCTTTGTGCGCCTGTATGGGCAATAATAAAACTAATCATCCCGGAAAGTTTCATCCGAACCCACCCAGCAGTTCTAGAGATATTTTGTCCATGGACAAACAAACAAGCAAACACGACTGAAATAACCCCGCCACTTCAGTAAGGCAGAGGTAATGATGTTTTACTGAATATAATCGACAGATTAACATTTCGTGATGTGAGAATAATTGTAGCACCATTACATATTCTAACTAAAATATTCATTTACAATAACAAGTACATCCTCACTGATCTACATCAATGATTCTTAGATTCCTTTGAAAAACAAGGGAAGAAATGACAGAAATTTTAGTGATAAATTTTCAACTAATTATTTTAATATAAAATATATATTATTATATATTCTGGTAAGACAGGCTGTGAGCCGGCAGAAACGTTAGCGCACTGGCCAAAAGGATTAGCAGCATTTCGTCCATATTTACTTTCTGCGTTTAAATTGCACCGGGGCTGACATTGCTTTTCATCCATTCGTGGGGTGATAAAATAAGGACCAGCTAAGCACTAAGGTAGACGTAATGGATTTAGCTCCTCCCCATAAATTGCCGGCCTTGTACCAAAATTTGAAACCGTTATATATTCTGGTAGGGTCCAAATTATACAAAGCATGAAATAGCTTACATGAATTATGAAAAGAAATTGTCCAATCTTGAGCTCTGTAACATGATTTCATAAGTAATAATGGAATGCGCACAGAATTAGCTTGTCTCATTAATATATTCGCTACGTTTGTATTGTAACATGACAGTTGCTCACGTTACCAAGTCAACTGTTTATAAAACGTAATTGCCAATATTCGAGATACTTAAATTCATCACTGTGGAGTGTAATTATTGGAGTTCATTGATATAAGTGGCCATAAGTATCTGACGCATTTTAAATTATGAATACGTTGACGTCAATTTAAGTTTTCTATTTTCCTTGAAGCAAGCTCAATCAAACAATCGAATATAATTGCATAAAGTGTAAGAACTCGGTTTCCACAATAATCCATGAATGCCCGAGCAAGATTACGTAACGTATATGAATATAGTGATAACTATACTGCTGTACCTGTAGTGGAAACAAGCATAACATCATTCAATCGGCACATGACGTGAAGCAAGTGAGATATAAAGAGATAAGCTTTTAAATAGTATTACCTGTACCTCACAATGTTCATTAGGTACATGCATTGTGTATCCCAGCAGAATAACAGGCTTATTTCCAATTTCTATCGAGGTGGCCACTGCTCTAGCAAATGAACTCGCCTTGATGACGTCTGGTATTTCCAGTTGTTTTGCAGTGACATATAATATTCAATGTTACAATGTTTACGATTTCAGTCATTCACAATAGCATCTCTCTCTCTCTCTCTCTCTCTCTCTCTCTCTCTCTCTCTCTCTCTCTCTCTCTCTCTCTCTCTCTCTCTCTCTCTTTCTCTCTCTCTCTCTCACACACACACACACACTTTCCGCCTTGTATAGATATACAGATTTCTATTCTAATTGAATTGAAGTCGTCTTTTATGGCATATGAAATGTTTAGTTATTTCAAAATTTATTTGTGTAATTTGCATTATCTCTAAATTATGATAAATGTAAAGTTATTGACATAGTCTCTATGTAAGCTAAAGGCAATATAGTATCATGCTTCTTGACGGAAATTTATTGAAGCAAAATCGAATTATGTTTTTTTTTTTACCTTCTTATAATTCACATGTACCTATGCATGTTATAATTCTGAACAATTTTCAATTTTTTAATCATAAAATTAGTCAAAATGTATGATCACAGAAATCAAATATATATCATCTAGTACTTTCTGTCACATCCGATCGTTATTCTAAGAAATGTGTATATCTTATAGAACGTGTTAATAAGGATTATGCAGACGCTAATCAAAATAATTTACTAATATTCCTGTTCTCAAATTAACACATAACTCATGTTCGAATGAGGCGTTAAATTGTTTTCTGTCCTAATGCAAGCTATTTGAATTAAAGCATACTCAAGTTTAATCGAATCTTTATTTTGAGAACATATTTCGACCTTATTACATGTTCACTTATAATGTGAATTCTTTCACTAACAGGTGAAGTGCGTATCACGAAATCTAATTACATAGAATCGAATGTGCAAAATATTCGTTAACAATGCATATTGTCTGAATCCTATATCAAATTATCTTGCCTAAATAGTATTCACTATTCGTTGGAAAGAGTTCAGCAACTAGCATAAGGTGTACTAAGAACTTGATTATTCAATTCTGGGATGAATTATGAATATTCGGCATTTTTATATCAAATAACCACTTGAAATTAAACTCTGCAGAACTGATTTTATTTCCATTGCCGTGAGCATCGAGGGAATTTTGGAGCATTTAGAGTATTAATCCTTCTTTTGCTTATTAAGCATTGATGTTACTATTGCAGTTTAACATTGAGTTTTAGGAATGGCATATTCGTCGCGAGGAATGTAGTAACTAATAGGAATCTTAATGGAATAGAATTTTTCAGTCGTTATACTCGTATTTACGTCAAAAGAAAAGCATAATGGAAGCTAATAGAATTACAAAAGAAAATCACTATATTTCTGACCGATTGGAAATATGGAAGACATGGCTTGCAAAACTAAATTGAATTTCTTTTACTGAATAGAATGAAAATAAAAATTACAATAACAATTGCAATGACAGCAGCAGCCACAAGATAGACAAGAACAGTTACGGCGATAACAATAATATTAATCCTTGCCCTTCAAAAGTATTCTCTTGTGATACTGCCTTTCATTGGTTCGTTATGTATAGCACTAACATCTAAAATCCAAAGATATGTATATCACGCAGTTGTATGACATTCTCGAACTGTCTCCTGTTTTGGAGTAACCATTGCATCACTTTAATGTTAATTTTTTTCTTCATCACGAGGATCTCATATTTGGAATTTCTAAATTATATTCTGATATCGTTGCTAAATATTCTCAACGAATTAGCAATGGGCCTGGATTTTCCTTCTACAGATAATTAACTTTATTGATAATCAACTATTTGTTATTCAGCATGAAGAACAAAGAGAAATGTATCTTCTTGTCTTTTCCGAAAATGTATTCACATTTCTTATTTCTAGAACATATTGTTTAGTCTTTATATCAATTCTTCATTAATGTATTATGAATTTTGAACTTCACATTAACGTTTCAGTTTAACGTGCTTCAGAGAGTGGCGACTTGTCACATATTTTTATCGCTATTACTAAGGAAATTTGCTGAACTCAAAGGCATCTCTGAGTAGCTTTCTGAATTTGACATGGCATGTGGTATTCCGTTAATTCTGAGTAGTATAATTTTCCATTGTCACAGTAAACTGTTGTAGTTTTCAGTAATACTTCCGATTTCGAATACCTCCTGAATTCTTTTGGTGGCCTTTCTGATTCTCTAATCATCGAAAATTCTTAGACGTTTCTTGTGTTACATCCTTAATTTCAAGAAGAAAGTAACTTATTGATATTTCATTTTCGTCTTCTTTATTGAAGATCAGTGATAAGTCATTGCCAGCTGTGACTAGGAGATATACTTGATCGTCGACATTGGTTCTGAAAGTGAACCGTATTTTTGATGAATACTGTTCCTGGTGATGCGAATAGAAATTCTTTTTTGGTGGGAAGGAGCAGAAAGAGCATTTTCCAAGATATGCTACTGCTATTGTTACCCAGAGCTGCTTAAATTTCACATATTTTGTATTTCGCGCTCTGCCGAGTGGACTGATTGCACAATAATTGTTATGCCATTGCTCTTAGGAATCAGGAAGAGAATTCAACGCATTTTGGCAGTTGAGAACTTAAGTCAATGTAAACAGCTTACACCTGCCTCTCATACTTTCTAGCCTTGTGCCAAAGTTTGAAACCAACATATGCTAATATATATTTACATGTATGTGTATGCGTGTGTGTGTGTGTGTGTGAGAGAGAGAGAGAGACAGAGAGAGAGAGAGACAGAGAGAGAGAGAGAAAGAGAGAGAGAGACAGAGACAGAGAGAGATTACATATCTTCTGTATATTTTAAATTGCGACTACATGTGTTACTGTGTCCATTTATCTTTTGGGTTCTCAGTTTGCTGAAATTTTTTAATCATGTGCTATTCTAATTGTTAACGTTTGAGCTGCTTTCCCCCGAAAGAAAAAGTTAAGAGTATATTTTTCATCGCCTGGGAGAAAATTCCATTAATAAAACTTCCAAAATGTCTTTCAATATATTCCACACAAAAATTTGTTGTTTTATAAGATAGTCGTGAATGTGTTGAAGGACACAAGCAAAAAAATCCCCTTCGTCCTCCGGCAAACTGAAAGAAAATATCAAAGACAACAAGAATAATTTACCTGTCGTTCAGCAACACAATTCGTCATTCAGCAACACAGCACATCGTTCATCAGAAGAATTAATCACTTTTACTCTTGGCCTGTGCGCCAACCCAACTCCATACACCACAATTCATTGCATACACTCGCGCAACGAATCGCACATGGTCTTGTACCATTTTTCTCTTTCCGAGTAATTATTTGCTCAAGTATGTGACACCCGTCCCTTCACTACCACCATTGTTGATGTTGTCTCTTCACCACAACCATATTTGGTTTTGTGAAATTGAATCAGAAGAGGCTAAGGTAAAGATACAGAAACGAACTGCAAAGGAAAGACAATATAAAACGCAAAAATTGTTGAAGCGGGTCTAAGACAAATTATCAAAGCTGTACTGGATAAAATAAGAATACACACGCAAAACAAGTAACTAACAGAGAAACATCTGTATCAGCAGGATGGTCTCTTCAAAAACAACGAAGGAAAGTGTTACAGCAACTGAAAATTAAAGAGTAGCTTTAAGGAAATGATTTGGCAGATGCTGAAACAACTAAGAAATTCTAGGGAGAAATCTAAAGCAAAGAAGTGCAACATAATATAAAAGCAGGCTGGTTACGGAAATTTAAAAGAGAGGCGGAAATTGGAGTGACACAAGAAAGGTAACTATCACGGATAAGAAAGTAAGAGATGATTTAGTAAATTCTAAATTGGAAATCCCCCATACTGGATTCTATTCAGCGTTTCTGGATCATGAATCTACCAAGTAATCTACTAAGCATACACAGTTATATACAACCATGTTTTACTAACTTCATAGAAAATGGAAGACCAACATAGATAAAAAAGGAAGTGTTAAGTTAGAAATTATGGACCTATTACTTGTTCACTATTGCTCTGGTCCCATAGCAGATGAGGTATACAATGTTCTAGAAAAGTAGATATATTGCCAAATGAACAACAACATAGAAGAAATCAAGGGCTACTTCTCATCTTCTACGAATAGATAATAGAGTATTAAATGAGGCATGAGTAAGGAAGATTTTAGCTGTTAGATGGATAGATTACAAGAAGGCTTACAAGAATTTCCCGCACAGCTGGTTTGGGAATATCTGAGGACGCTCGAATTCAATGAGAAGATAAACAACTTTCTTCGAGGAAGCAAAAAATGTGTGGGAAACAGAAATGACGTGTGAATGAATCACTAGGCAACGTGTAAATTATACAGGGCATTTTCCAAGGAGATTCGTTCTTTCCATTACTGTTCGTCATAATGCTAATCGACTAGACTAATCAACTAGGCAAGGAAATTAAGAAGTTCCAGGCCTGCCTATGAGTTTACAAATTGCACGAGAATAAATCACCTTCTTGAAAGAGATGATCTCAAGCCGCATACGAAAATGACACAGACCAAGACTCTTTATTCCAAACAGTGAAACTATTCAGTAAAGATATTTGTTTCGGGTAAATAAATGCACACTACTAAGTATGAAGAGAAGGTGGAAGATAAATTCTGTTGGCATAACATTACAAGAAAACATTATTATATTGCTGAGGAAGAATGAGGGATACGCATGACTAAGAATGTAGCAAGACGATAGCATAAGGGCAGACGGAATGAGAAAGTCACCAAAATGTCTAAAAAGAGAATTTGGAAGTTGCTCGGAACAAAATTATATGGGTAAGGGGGAATCATTAAAGCCGTAAATACATGGGCTATGCTCGTCGTCAGATACTCTGCTTCCTTTCTGAAATGGACAATAGTCCAGATAGAAAGCTTGGATAGAACTAGAAAGCTGCTCACACTGCAGAACACACTCACCAAAAAAGCAATACCGACCTCTAACTGCCAAGCAAGGAAGATGACAGAGCATTATTGAACGCAGAAGAGATTGTTAATACTGCGACACTAGACCTGAAATATTTAGTACTTCAGAGTAAAGAATACTATCTGCAAACAGAGATGTTCAAAAAGTGACTTCAAGCAGTAGGAAAATTCAAAGAGTCAAGGAAAAACAACAGAGCAGACAGAAGGAAGAAATGGCCAATTGATACAACAAACCGAGAATGTCGGAAGTAAAGATCTCCGGCTCTAGTTGACAGAGTGGAACTTGAAACAAGAAACAGAAATGCTAATTGTAGTGGCTCAGGAACAAGCTGTTAGAAAAAAATCTGATAAAGACAAAGTTGACAAAGCCGACAGGAAATCTGTAGGAGAGGAGACAAAAGTATCAATCACGTTTGAGTGAGTGCAATATGCTAGCACTAAAGATGTATAAGCGTAGACATTTCTACGTATGCCAAAGCGTGTATTCGGATGCTGGCTGCGTGTGTGGCTTCAAAACAAAAGAAAAGTGGTATGAAAACGAACAAGAGATTGCGACATAAACAAAGAGGATTATAAGGCACAGTGCGGTTTTCCAATAAAGACTGGCCCTACCATTGGTCAGATTTATTTTCAGGGGTACAAGTGCAATTTTCTTGATCACACTGCTTTACTTTCATGAGATGAAAAATAAACTTTGTCAGAAATAAAAGACAAAGCTTATTTTTCTTTCCTAACCCCGGTGAAGGAGAGGCACCCACGAATATTTAGCTGTGCGAGTGTCTATTCGGTAAGAACTTTATTTCATCTAATAAAATCTTTGCTTTCGGAAACGAATTATAGGTATCGTAGCGTCCACTTCGTGAGCAGTGGACAGCAGCAGCAGCAACAAAAACAATAACAACAGTAATAATAACAATAATAATAATAATAATAATAATAATAATAATAATAATAATAATAATAATAATAATAATAATAAAAACAACAACAATAATAATAATGAAAATATTGCTCAAATTAGGGGTTACCGACAACGTATGTATGATCATTGGAGGGAGAACGGCTTGTTTCAACTCACGGAACAGAGACTATGTGTTCAACATCACTGAAAGAAAAAACATGATGCCATCAAGTAGAAAGCATTACCAGAAAGCAGCATTGGTAGGAACCACACGAATACTACGGAAGGTGCTCGAAAAATAAAAGGTGTTACCTTAGTTCACTGGTAGTGAACAGCTGACACCATAGTACATCTCCAGCGTTAGAAGTTGTGCAAAGGCAATGATGATGATGATGATAATAATAATAATAATAATAATAATAATAATAATAATAATGATAATGATGATGATGATGATGATGATGATAATAATAATGATAATAATAATAATAATAATAATAATAATAATAATAATAATAATAATAATAATGATGATGATGATGATGATGATGATGATGATGGTGATGATAACAATTTCAGCTCAAGACCAAAGCGGACAAGAAACGATAAATCATATTGTCTCAGGTTGCCCAGTCCTGGCCAAAGAGGAATATATTCGGAGACACGACAGAATTGTGATCTATTTACACTGGAAGCTGTGCCAACGTTATGGAATAAATACAGAAACAAATGTTATAGGCACACGCCAAAGCGATCACAGAAAATGAGATATGCCAATACACACAAATAGAGATCATCAAGAAAAGTAAAAGCATTCTAATTGATGTATCAATACCAACAGATGACACCGTTTCACTAAAAGAAACGGATAAACTTTCAAAATACCATGACCTGGAACTAGAGGTAACTCGAATGTGGAGTCTAGAAACTTAGATGGAGAAAAAAAAAACATATGCTGTTTGAGCCAACCTCTACGTATATAAACAGTAGTTTTCAGCCTTTTTTTCTTTTGAAATTCTAGGAAGAACCCTTACACACCTGTATTGGATTTGAGAATGGAAGATCGATGTTAGCAATTGAATTCAGTCATTACCATTTGATGACTTAACACAAAAGAAATGTATTCTTAGTGATAGTCAGGGCCTAGCAAATAGTATGAATTCGAAAATAGAATTCCTTGCCTCTGTCGGGCTAATAACACGATGATCCTGAGGCCGAATAAAAAAATTTTCGAAGGTGTAATATGACCTCATCGGATTTTAAGAGAAATTTCTTGTTTTACGGGTACCCGTTTATCGATGGCACGGCTCTTCATTTTAATATATTTCTGAACTGAAATGGATTGTAAACAGTCTGTAATTATGAAAGTAGTTGGGATCGCATCGGAAGCAATTGTCAATTGGCATAATTACTTTCGTGACATTTGTGCCATGTGGGGCATAGTCAATCCTGTCCAACTTGGGGGACAGTATGTCGTCGTCGAGATAGACGAATCAAAGAGGTGGTTATGGGCCGGGCTAGTGGGTTCTTGGAATGATAGAGTGTGGGAAGTTAAGATGTGTATTAGTTCCTGTCTCGGACAGAAGCGTTGTGACATTGCTGCCAATAATCAATGACCATGTGCTTTCAGGGACTAAGATTGTAACTGATTTCGGCAGGCATATAATGCTTTTGCCAGGTCATTCAACAGTGAACCACAGTGCCCATTTTGACTACCCAAGAACCCTACGCCCCACACGAACACGGTGGATGGGTTGTGGATCCACGTAAAGATAAAATATCGCAACATGCATAGCACATCAGATATTGGAGTTTAGTTGGCGATGATACAACAGAAATAATGTTTATTCAAACTTCAAAAATGTTTTTTTTTTATATAGAATTCATAAAATGTGTTGCCCCTCCTTTTCTCCATGCATGTTGCAATATTTTTGCTCTTTAGTGGTTAAAAAAAATAAAATAAACGTAGTAAAGATTAAAGAGTACTATAACTGATACGGCGTTCTGTTTTTCTGTTTTCTGTTTCGAAATTCACGGTATATAGATACACAAATGAATCAGTTAAAGAACGAATATGCAAGTCTTTTTTCGTTCAAGTTTAAAATGCGACATTGTTGGCATAATTTCGTAATATCTACATTCCACAACACGTAAATACATGAAAACAGAACAGGCACACCGACACACACATGCACGTACGCACGCACACACACATACACACATTCACACTCACAGAGGAATAAGCATTCACACACACACACACAAACAAGAACAAGCATGCACACACACACACACATACACACACAAACAAGGGCGTACACACAGACAGAAGAACAAGCACGCACGCAAACGAGAACAAGCACGCACGCACAACCCATTAGCTTTCTCTTCCCATTGTCTTGTCAATTGACAGTTGGCAAGACAACACGTGAACACGGAAACTACCGAATTCAGTGTTTACATTTTTTCGAGTCAAAACGATAGAGTGCCCAAAAGCCAATCTTTAGTAAATTTTAAAATTTTATCATCTACAAATTACTGTAAAAATTATACTCTTTTTCTTTTTTGTTTTTTTTTTTCTCCCTGAGTATTCGAAAATATATAGACATCCATTTTATTACAAAATCACTACCGTCTTCTCTGATTGGACAGGTTAATATAAAGAATTTCACACGTAAATAGAAAAAAAAAGCAAACTTGGTGGGTGTTAACAATTTTGCAGAAAACGAATATAACAAAAAAGAAAAAAAAAATTGGGCAAACGAATCTGGGCGAGGTGGGGAGAGGACTTTCGGAAAATTGACAAGATCCGATTTTCTCGTCATAACATTCGGGAAAATGGATATATATTGATTTTATTTTACGGAATCCCACGTTTTTGGTTATGGAGGATCTGATACTTTTCAAAAAAATTTTGGAATGTCACATTTTCAAAATTTGAATTCCAACGCTCTCCCACTCTTCATTTTTCATTTTTCCGAAAATTATTTTTGCCAAAATACGCATAAAAAAACATGAAGATTCTGATTCTGAAAAAAATTGCTTGTAAAATTTCAATTTTTCAACATCTATATATATATATACACCCATCCCTCTCCCATTCCAATTCTACGGCCTTGACTTTCAAGCAGGCTATCCACATTCTAGAAATAACATTCAAATCACACAAAACTGCGATAACATAATGAAAGAAATATGTAATCTATCTAATTTCCCGCAGTAATGTGACAAAGTAATTCGTATGAAATTAAAGTGTTTTCTTTTTTCTTTTTTGTTGCTTCTAAACTTTAGTCGAATTTTATTTTTCAATCAATCTACGCGGGAAAATACGGTCACTTAAACGAGATAAAAGAAAAAAAGACAGTCTAATCCATTTTCCATAAGATGGAGGGTGTCGTGGATGGAGCTACTCGGGATAGCGCACTTTTGTGCGTCTCCGACAAGCGCCAACCCATTCGCTAACACCTTGTCCAAAATCTTAAACTCTGTGTTTAGCAGAGTTCTGAGCCGAAAATTCTCTAGTACGTCTCCATTGTCGGGGTCCTTCCTCAGCAATGTCACCACACCTCTGCTAACAGCACTAGGACCTGTCCCGTTCTGTTGCCAGTTGCTGTAGATGTTTGCTAAGAGTGAGAGAGATGATGAAGCTTACGGGTTTTGTAGTCAGGTGTATGTGTTCATGTGATTGATGTTTCACTTAGTGTATTTTTTTCTGTTTTGGTGCTTTTTGTAATTGTGCTTGTGGTGGAATCAGTGTTCATGGCTTTTGTTGCTGGGATTTGGGTGGGTGTGTCCGTGTTGTTAGTGTTGCTGATGAATTATGTGATTTTGTTCTCGTCCTGTCTTTTCCCTTTCAGCTTAGGACGTTTTTTTTCTTTTTTTTGGAACTACTTTTTCGCTTGTTTTCAACATAGGTCCTTCATGGGGGATTCAGTTCCGTCTTGCCGCATGATAAAACTTCTGAATCGCCTGTGTCAGGAATATATGGTGTATCTATGTCACCCGCCTGTAGGGATGGGCGGGTGTTGTTTGTGTCCAGTGTTTGCACTGGACCATTTAGTGTTTTTGAGCCAGTGCCTCTGTGAGAAACGTCACTTCCACACAGCCCTACTGTTACCCTCGTGTGAGGAAATCATTATCAGCCGAAATACCCTTCAAGCATTTTTCTTCTGGAATGTCTGGCGCATTGAAGATTTTCCTCGTCTTTAGCGACACACATCTGTATACGATGGTCCTCCCGGCCGTCTCTCCATGAAGCCTGAAGGAATAGCAAACTTGGTTTTTCTATCCCCTTTATCGAGGTATATTTCTGCTTCACTCATGTACGCATATTTTCCTTCGAGGGAGATTTCCTCCTGCAATTGAGTTACTCCTGCAAAGAAGATACTTTTTATACTTACTGTTATTGATGGTGTTGATTATATCATTTTTTGCTGCCGGTGTTGTTCCTGTCGTTGTTGGTGTTAGTCGGAGTCAAAGCGACGCTATTGTTTTTGGTGAAGTTCATATCGTTGACCGAATTAGACAAGCTACTAGCTAACGGGGGGAAATCATTTCTATCGTAGCTGTACTGCTTATTTGTCTCTCCCGTCAAAGCTTTAATGTTGTTGTTGTTGTTGCTGCTGTAGCTGTTGCTGTTGCTACTGCTGCCGCTGTTGCTACTGCACGCTGTTGCTGTTGTTTCTGCTACAGTTGTTTTGTTGTTTTTCGCAAGGTTAGTGACAGAGGGGATGACGGCGGTGACGTCGATGCTGTTATTGTTGTTTGTGATTGGGATGGACATCTTGTTTTGCCTGGTTGCTGGTCTAGTAGTCACTGCAACAGGCGAAGAAATGTTACTCTCTCTCTCATTTTTGTTGCAAGACACTCATCTGTCTCTCCCCCTCTCTCATTGATAACTAAAACTCCTTCGAAACTATTTGTTACTGCCAGAGAGAATACAAGAGATGGCATGAGATTATATCAAGGATTGTCTATTGGACACTTTATAACACATATAGACGTGATAGAGTCAAATACTACGAATGTAAACCTGGAGGCGTGGGATGTTATGATTCAGTGCGACCATGAGATAGAGAATAGGAAACCACACAGTTTTAATTAAGAAAGAAAGCAAACGACACTGGATCGTAGATATAGCATGCCCAGCTGATAACAAGGCATGCGATAAGGAAGAAAGAAAAGTCGATAGATATAACATGTTAGCTTGGGAGGTTAAGCAGCTGTGTTCGATGAAAAAGGTGGTAGTAGCTACAATAATTGTTGGAAATGTGGGAACAATAAGTAAATTTCTTGGGAAGTACATGGAAGAAAAAAGGGGCTGCAGAAAAGGGCACTGTTTGGCAACGCTCGAATATTCCGGATGTTACTCGAACAATAAGGGGTGTTTCCTTAGTAGTGAACAGCTGGCACCGTAGTACATCTCCAGTGTTAGAAACTGCAAAAACAGTAAATAAGAACAGTAGTAGTAGTAGTAGTAGTAGTAGTAGTAGTAGTAGTAGTAGTAGTAGTAGTAGTAGTAGTAGTAGTAGTAGCAGCAGCAGCAATGATAATAATAATAAAATCAACAAGAACAGCAAGAATAACAATACAAATGTGTGAAATAAAATCATTATAAACCTCACACAATAGATTCAGTTTAATATTCTTTCAATTTTATAGAATATAGGTAATAAACGACTTCAAAATCGTGAGCATTTTAATGTTTTCCATATGGAAAATTTGACAAAACTTTATTTCAAACAAGGAAACGAAGCATGCTGAGACATTCTTGAAATAATTGCAGTTTGCTGTCCATTTATACAATGGCTTTCAGATGGGAATTATAATTCAGATTTATATAATCGTGAAATATATATTTGAATAATCCATTATCTTGCAGAAAAAGAAAAAAAAGAACAAATTACTTTTCTGAAATGTGGCGTGAATCAAAATCACCTGGCTCGATGGAAAAATAATATTCACCTTTATTTTTTTAAATCTTTGATTGCGTGGAGATATAATCGTTGAATAACACTCAGTTCCCTTTAACTAAATATAGAATTTGACAACATATACCATCAAAAATATATGATTTTTATTTGAAAATTCATGCAATTATTTAATAGATACACGCAAACTATCAGCATTGGGTTGAATATATTTTAGTTCTAACTAACAAACATAGATCTTTCTTAAATATTACAAATTATTGGTTGTAGTAATATTATGTTGTTTCTTAGAAATTTCCAGTATGTCTGTGAAACTTTAAAAATGAACAAATTTGTATTTATTATCCATTAGCAAGCATAATTAGATCATCTTTAAGAAGAATCTAGTAAGAGTATTGTTAACCAAAATAAGGAGACAAAAGAAAGGAAAAGAAAAGGAAGAAAATATATGAATTATATCACAGGTTACCAGAAGTAGTTTTGAAGGGATTTATATAACTAACACCGTGCAATATTACGATTACTTCTATAAAAGTATTTTAAAATTCATAGTGGCCTCTCTCACCATGTATATATATGCACACATTATGCATATTCGGGTACAGGATGTCACCCAATGTAAATAACATGAAGTACGAAACCATACGAGTTAAATACGTGAACAACGCGGGAAAAAATATACAAAACAGAACACGTAACACAAAGAACGAGCCTTCATCATTTGTCGGCTCTCTATCTATTCCTCATTCCGAGCATTCAACGGCAATATGAGTCTTCGAAGACAATTGCTCCCTTCCTTTGCTAACCTAGTCATGCGATACCTAGAAATTAGTCTTTATCTTAATGTTCTAGAAAAATACGGCAACCCATTCTCCCTCTAGAAAATAACTGGAAGAGACACCCGAATGATTGTTTCATTCTTTGGCATCAAAGTATAGAGAGACTTAAAGAATTTCAAGCACTTATAAATGGACTTGACGTGAACATTCAATTCACGATGGAATATAGCCATCAACAAATTCCCTTCCTCCACATCCTTATTAAGAAATCTAACAGATATATACTATAAGCCTACTGACTCCAAGCAATATCTACCGTTCAATACATGTCACCCCAGACAAACCAAAATGAATATCCCCCTTGAACCTAGCATAAAGGATATGTACTATAGCTTCTAATGCAAGCAACAGGGACACATGGCAACATTAACTAAATGATACACTTATCACCTGGATGTACACACCTTCACTAATTGACATATACTTTCAACGTGCCCTACAACTCAACATCCACGAACTCAGACATTCCAAATTAAAGAAGGATTTACAGCCAACAGCTCTACCATACACCTCCACATATAACGCTGTTAACAAGGAAGAGCCTTCGACACCATCCTTCAAAACATTCTCCTGGTAAAAAAGGATCACAGAATGTACTTAACCCTCCAAATGCACACATTTTAAGAAGCAACAGACAGCCCAAATCTATAAAAATTCTCCTAACATAAGCCCGAATACGTTAACTGAAGCCGTTAGTAAAAAAAATGCGGAAGACTCAACTGTGCGATATGCATCAATTTAATTCAGGAATCAGAGTTCTCCTTCAAACAGGGACAACGTTTCACAGTGAAAAGCAGCTTTACATGTGCTTCGGAGAACCTCATATACGCACTAACCTGCTCTGGGTGTCAAGAGCAATACATAGGCAAAAAAGAAATAAAAAAGAAAAACAGTCTACGTCAAAGGATGGCTCTGCACAGATCCCAGATCAAAATTCAAAAAAACCCATTCCGCCAACACATCGACATTAGCACCAATAGCATAAATCCAAGCTTCAGTATTTTTCCCCCTCTATCACTTCAGGTACGATACAACCTGTAGCCAACGTATTAGTAAAATGATTTTCTTTATCACAAAATACAGACCCCTTATGAACGCATCTACAACAAACGACATATCCACCACGATCTTAGAATAACACACACGTAAATACTGAAAATGATACATTCAAAAGAGGATCCCAAGAATTTATAAAAAACAGTCCCAATCACAGCCAGAATTCACAACGAGCCACTTTTAGGTCACTTGAAAATTTAACAACCTACTACTATCATACCACCACGCATTCCTTTATTATCTTTCTCTTCTTCTCCTTCTGCTACTTCTTCGTCTACTTCCTCTTCGTCACATCCTTCCTTACTTTACTACTACTGCTGTTTAGAATAACACCTACGCAAACATTATAACCAATACATTCTAGAGAGACATCTCAAGAATTCAATTACTACTACCATCCACAACAAGTCACTTTCAGAGCATTTGACCATTTAACATCCTACTACTATCATAGCACTCCCGCATTCTTCTTCTTCTTCTTCTTCTTCTTCTTCTTCTTCTTCTTCTTCTCCTTCTTCTTCTTCTTCTTCTCCATCTTCTTCTTCTCCCCTCCTCCATCTTCTTCTTCTCCCCTCCTCCATCTTCTTCTTATCCCCTCCTCCATCTTCTCCCCTCCTCCTTCTCCTCCCCTACACCTTCCCCTCTTTCTTCTTCTCTGCCAATAATTCGCAATGACCTCGAAGCCATAGGAATAAGCGAGAGACAGAAACAGGCAGAAACAAGGAAGATGCCCCTTTTATTTGAATACCATCAAATATTCCTTTAAAAATCTTTTCATTTAATTTTTCTAAAATTTAATTGTTTTTACAGTTGAACACGTCTCAATGACCGAAACCGGTACTGTAATATTTTTATAAAATTATTTTAGCATTTTCTACCTTGACTTTTTTCAATATATATATATACTAGCTGTTTTTCCCGGTTTCACTCGGGCAGTGTGGTGGATTTGGTTAAAGGCTATTTCCTATGTATTTTGAATAATAAAAAGAACTAAAAATAAAAATAAAAATTAAAATTCCAAAAACAAAAAAAAAGTAGGAACAACCCCAAAACAATACGATGCTAACGATTTTGCGGGTCGATATTGTAAAACTAACTTCACGTGTGTACCCATAGCCCCATGTAGTCACGGAACCTTACTTGTGGTATAACCTCGCCTAAAAATAAAAATATATGGTAGTGCGGTTGTTGTATTGACGACACAAGAATGTTAATCGAAAGTGTTCAAGATCAATCATAGGTTGGACGTTCATGTACACTGATTAGAATTGTGAATTTCAATTATTGAAAACGCGTTCCCGGATGGATACAATTTTGCAAAGTCCGTTTGTCTCAATATGGAAAAGCTGTTTGAATGACGACGTTTGAAGACATTTGTAAGTGAAGTTAAAAAAAAAGACATAGTAATTAGAAAGAGCGTAAGCTATAGCTTTCTTTTTTTAACGCACAAAAATTGAAATCATTTTTTTTTATGTGTCTCTGATTAAACTTTTCGAAAAACAAACCCAGCCACATTACTTGGAAAAAAAAAATCTTTGTTGTGCTGGTTTTTCGTAAAATTTCGTGCATGGGAAAGGCAACAAAATCGCCCCTCCCCACTTTGAATGGGATATTCCTATCTTAAAAAGTAATAATCGATTATCTCGTTAACCATGGGAGTTGGAGGGCAATAAAAATTTGCTGAACATGAGCGGACCATGCTGCCGCTCTGTGCTGAATTTCACGCGATTCCACTGCACCGTTCTCGAGTGAATCTACCGACACTCAATCAATCAATCAATCAAGCAAGCAATCAAGAACACTGCAATTTATAGTATAGATATATGTGTGTGTAAGTATACACACACACACACACACATACACACACATACACACACACGCACACACACACACACACACACACACACACACACACACACACACACACACACACACATATATATATATATATATATATATATATATTTATTTATTAGATTTTCATGATTCTTGATGTGAACTCATGTGTTGAAACAGATATTGTTGTATTTGGGGATTTAGCCATTGAAAACACACGCACTGTTTATTTAGTGTTCGCTTGCTTCAGCTTTATTTCATATTAATTATATTTCGGCCTGACTTCTTTTGTCACACTTCTGTGACCTCATCAGTAGTCTTTTGCTTTCTTCCTTCGTTTTTTGTGTCTCTCTTTCCTAACGATTTACGATTTTGTGCTCCCGCTGTATGTCTTTATTTGGCATGCGTATATTCCAATGTGTGTCTATATTTGGTGTGTGAGGGAATCTGACTGATACCTGCATTTTCAGTATCCCCTGTTTTTTCACGTTCATTTGATTTTATTATAATCATCTTATCTATGTCCATACCTATTTCTATTGTATTAATTTATTGTCTTTTGCTTATGCATTTAATTACTTCATTTCATTTATTTATCGATCTATTGCATTGTTGTCATATTATTGTTAGTTTATGTGGATCTTACTCTGTCATCAGGTTGTGGTGAGGTGTGTGTGCAAGTATTAATGTCAGTTAGGCATCTAAACCACTGTAGAAACGTGTTTTCATTGATTTTTCATATAGCAGATATCATCCGTCATTCGTACACCAGGAAAATATTTCATTTACGGAACAAAACTGTTTTCAAAAATCTTGAGGATCTTGGATATACATGATAACATATAATGGTGACTGAATTTGGTAGCTCGAGCGTGGCGTGTGTGTACCAGTGTATGTGTACTTATAAAGCACATATGCTAATATGCGAGCCAATTTTCGGTTAAGGGAACAGAAATGAAGGATATGAAACGGGTAGGATTATTAAATAAGAAAAGGATATCAACAAAAGCTTTGCTATCATAATCCAAACTAAACGAAAAAAATATACACAATTACACATTGAGATGTTTAGATATATACATGCATATTACCTCTTTGAGAGATTTCAGAAGTAGCTTTTTCGCTTATACACACACACACACACCCACACACCCACACACACACACACACAAACACACACACACCCACCCACACACACACACACACACACACACATTCGAATTTGTGTTGCAAGATTCCTGATGTGAAGTCGTGTGTTGAAACAGATGTTGTTGCATTTGGTGATGGTCATTTGTTTTTCCTAACAAACACGCATTATATGTTCTCCACTCGTTTATTACGGTAATTCATATCCATTGGTAATTCATATCCATTGTCCGGAAATCTTTCGCCAAACATCTGCGACCTCAGCGGAAATGAGCAGAGCAAGAGCACACAGGAAGACGGAAAGTGTTCCTGAGGAGGTCACAGAAGTGTGACGGAAGATTTCCGGGTAATGGGCATGAGTTAGAATACGGCAGTAATAATGAAGACTGTATATATACAGCGTGCGCTTATTAGGCAAAAAAATTATCATATCGAAATACAATGTGTGTGTGTGTGTGTGTGTGTGTGTGTGTGTACATAGCGCGCATCCATTTCCAACTAAGTTTTATACACGCACACACACACACACACACACACACACATATATATATATATATATAGTAGAAGTAGCAGAGTGACTCAAACTATACACAAACGGCCGCACGTGTATAACGAACAAGGAGGAGGAGGAGGAATAGGGGAGGATGGGGGAGGGGAGGATGGGGGAGGGGAGGGGAGGACGGGAGGAGGGGGACGGGGAGGGGAGGACGGTGAGGAGTGGAGGGAGGGGGAAGGGATGACGTGGATGGGAGGACGGGTATGGGTGAGGGGACGGGGGGAGGGGATGGAGAGGGAAGGAGGGGATGGGAGGGGAGTAGGAGGAGGGATAGGAAGAGGGGATGAGGAGGAGTATGAGGAGGGGAGGATGAGGGATGGGGAGGAGTATGAGGAGGGGAGGATGAGGGATGGGGAGGAGGGATGGGGAGGGGAGGGGAGGAGGAGGGAGGAGGAGGAGGAGGGGACGGAGAAGAAGAAGAAGAAGAAGAAAAAAGAAGAAAAAGAAAGAAGAAGAAGAAGGGGGAGGAGGAGGAGGTAGACGAGGAGAAGCAGAAGAAAAAGAAGAAGAAGAAGAAGAAGAAGAAGAAGAAGAAGAAGAAGAAGAAGAAGAAGAAGAAGAAGAAGTCATAGCACAAAAATTGCAAACTGTAAAATGTCGAATTATCCATGCGGGTAAGACAAGCATTTGAACATATAAAGCCTAAAAAGTGGTGTAATAATCAGAGAACATGCATATTGTGAGTCATGTGACTTACATAAAAGTTTATGAATATTAAATTACAGTTCACATAACAAAACAACGTAAAAAATTGTAATGTCTAATTCTTTCAAAATAGTATAAACGGATGACATCTTTATGAACTTATCGATATTTCACACTCTTTACATATATTCATACATTGAAAAGGTGACACCTGAAAACTGATGGCATTTCTGCCTTTTACCAAGGAAAAGGAATACATTATTTCCTTGCACATTCCCTTTATGATATTCGTTCATGGTGCGAATGCTTTGTAGCTTAAAGGATGTGTAGTATTTCTATATTCAATTATATATGCTTCGAGACATCTATGTGCTTAAAAGACATTGGCATTAAGCAACTGTATAGGGAATGATCACTTCATCTTCATATGAAATCGCATCCCTTATATCTAACAGTGAGAATATATCTGTTAACTTCAACAAGTATGTCTTCTATATTGAACTTGAGTATTAGGCAAAATACTAAGAAATGGTAAAACTATTTCTAGAAAGCATATTTTTCCAGAACTATACTGCTTAACATTACTTACAAAGTAAATGCATTATTGACAAGGAGTTGCATCATGATTATACATTATTCTCCCTTAAAATATAGGGTTTACATTCCAAGTAATAAAGATCAGATATATCAGGGTTGTCTGGAATTGAGTATGCTTGAGCAACAACAATGCATTCGATTACACATATATCTATCACAAATAAAATAATATGTTGAAATCAGAATGGTGTTGTGTTGATACTTGCTGTCATTGTCTCCGTTAGATACAATAGAATTATGGAAACCTATTTAAACAAATTTGCGATTTTCTATTTATCATATTTGTTGAGCAAAATTGATCTTACAAGCAGAGAAAAAAGATTAGCTTTTCTTAAGTCACCGATGAACGCTAATCTCAAATTCATAGTTTAACCATTTTAAATCCTCATCATATACATATCGATTTCAAGTTTGTTTATCTCGGTTCACAATAGAAAATATAACATATCAGAGTGTTAAGAACCAGGAATATGAGTGAGTCACGTAATCTAAGCCTCTTGGATTTAAAGTAATATTTCGTACACAACTCAAAACCACAGAGTACACAATATGGCCGCCACATAGGTATCAATGTGAAGGAAGATATGAAGAAAGGTCAATACTTAAATCTATCGCTGTAAAAATACATTTATCAAAACAAATCATAGAGAGAAGAAATACGAAAGATTCCAACGTAAGTTAAAATTACTACGTTAAAGGAATACAGCACGACAACATGAAGCATTGAAGCAGGCGATTCTTTCTATTCCTGGCACAAATTTTGCATCATATTTTATAAATGGTATTATAGTATACAACTCAACCGATGTATTATTTCTGAGCACAATTCCCAGAATCATTTTTGTTGAAAGGAATATAGTTTTGCACAAGCGTCCTTGAAATACAAAATTTTATTTACATACATATACACTTACGTAAAAATAATGTATATATGATTTCTGAGAGATAGATAGAGAGAGCGGGGCTAGAGAATGTTCAATTTTCTTTATTACATTGAAAGTTTGGCACACGAATACACACACATATTCATAAATTGAGAGCTTGGTGTATGGATGTGTATGTACATATATTTATACATTTATACATATATATGAATATACACACAATCTTACATATGAGTGTGTATATTAATATTAAAATATATATCTAGGTATATAGGTATTCATATATATAAATATATATATATATAGAAAACTTATATATGAGTGTATATACGCGTGTAAGTAT
This sequence comes from Octopus bimaculoides, assembly GCF_046866305.1. Classification (NCBI taxonomy): domain Eukaryota; kingdom Metazoa; phylum Mollusca; class Cephalopoda; order Octopoda; family Octopodidae; genus Octopus; species Octopus bimaculoides. Next base: position 47,439,404 of record NC_142928.1, read on the forward strand.
ATTCTAAGGGAGAGAGAGAGAGAGAGAGAGAGAGAGAGAGAGAGAGAGAGAGAGATTTTTGTGTCTTTAATGTAATGCCTAGAAAGAAATACGAGATGTGTAAGTAATTTCATTATGTGTAGCTTTGCGACATTTCCATCCTGTATTTGACATAAATCTTCACTCAATTTTCGTGTAGGAAATCTAATTTTCCAAAATTCCATTTATTTAGCGTGGAAATTATAATTGGTTGCAATATCAAAGTGTCCGTATGAGTTGCACCAGGTGTACTAATGTATCGATTTAATATTTCACTTTAAGATTGTGAAATCATAGAAAGCAAGAAATTCACGATAAAATATGTCATTGATAACTATTAATCTTTTAAATCAGGTTGTGTGGACCTTGCATATAACATCAGTTTCAATCATCAGGTCAAACAAACCAAGACACACTTACAGATATTTAATATGAATGCATATACGTGTATGTGCTTGTCTGTGTTTCTGTGTGTGTGTGTGTGAGTGTGCATGCGTATGTATATATATGTATGTATATATATATATATATATATATATATATATATTTGTTTTGCAAGATTTTTTTTATGTGAAATCGTGTGTTGAAACAGATGTTGTTGTACTTGGGGATGGTCATATTGCCAGTTTAGCCAATAAAAACACACGCACTGTATATTTGGTGTTAATTTTTTTTTTCAGCTTTATATTACATTAATCTTAATCTTAATCTTATTTCGGCCAGAGTTCTTTCGTCACACTTCTGTGACCTCATCAGTGGTCCTTTGTTTCCTTCTTTCTTATGTGTGTCTCACCTTGCTAACTGATAGTTAGCAAGGTGAGACACACATAAGAAAGAAGGAAACAAAGGACCACTGATGAGGTCACAGAAGTGTGACGAAAGAACTCTGGCCGAAATAAGATTAAGATTAAGATTAATGTAATAT